>NC_088308.1:17980833-18283863 GCF_910592395.1 Lineus longissimus | reverse complement strand
GTGGGTTTGACCTTGTCATTTAGATATTCTCGCATTCCTGTAACATGGCATTTCCGAATTATTTTGTGTATAGAATATTGCATTTTGTCATTGACCCTCTAAGAATTGGTGGAGAAATCTATTTTTTTGTTGGAAACGCCAGAGTTGAAACTGGCACTATTTCCCAATTTATTTGAGGCTATGTTCTTCTAAATTAATGATAGTAATATTCCCAATGATGGATATGCCCAATTTAACGATGGTTATATTCCCAAAGCGACAGGGTGTCAAATGTTCCTTACTGATGGGTATAAGCTGAATATTTATCATGCCCAAGCTACCAGCTGAAATTTAAAAACTTTTATCGGACCAGAGTGAAGCTACACCAAGAAATAAGTAAGGCCTTGATAAGATTTTTATCACACCACCTGCGGTTGATCGTAATGAGATATATGCAACGTTATGCAGTCGAAAACGTACACATTTACAGAATTGAACACTTCCTAATAAGTGATGCCAATTGTTATTCATGAGGCTTCCAAGGGTGTCCCAGTGTCTGAGCCCCTGAATCTTATAACTTATGCTACAATGCTGCAATTTCCGTAAAATTGTTTATCCAGCAACATTCTGACAACAGGCTCGTTAAGCGACAAATTCTATTCTTTAAATTGAGAAGAAGAAAAAACTTTATCATTTTGGGTATTTTCTATCATTCTGTAACTGTGATATGCCCAATTTGGTCTGTGTGTTTTCGGAGACACCCAGTACAACATGTGCAAATTTAGTCTGAACTCTTAACTCCATCTTCATAAAGAATATTCTTACATTAAAGTCTGATCACATCCACCAGTTCTTAGAGGTTTGAGGATTTTTAGACACATTTGAACACAGCATGTGGAAGGGGTCTTTAAGTGGTTCAGTTGTGAGTTTAATGCTTTGAAATTCAGTTTTTAGTTTCAAGTAGAAGGGAAACATTGATTCGAGTCCTTGGCTTTGCATTTAAACATCTTGGGAATGTTCTGTTTGTCTTGAGCATATTAGAATATCAAACTCAAGTCTCAAACATTTTGATTGAATGAATTGTTTGCATCCCCAATTAAAATATTTTTCAACCTTAATTGAACCTGCTTAATTGAACCTTAGTTGAACCTGCTTATAACTATTATAGATCGTTTATTTTCTTTACTGACAAGGTTATAATTAAATGCTGACAGTCACTGTTGCTGAATTTGGCTTTATAACCATTACCATTGGTGATTGAATGATTAACAAGGTTACACCCTCAGTAGGTAATAGTTATGAGAAAGTGCTGGATTGCCTCGAAGCTAGATTTGAGACGTAGAATTAGTTTTGCCCAAAACATCATGCTTTCAAGTGTACAGTAGAACCTCTCTATTAAGGACACCCTCAGGACTGACAAGTGCTGTCCTTATCAGGGAGGTGTCCTGATTAGAGAGGTCAAATTGAATCGAAACCACCATTTTGGGACTGAAACTAGTGTCCTTAATAGAGAGGATGTCCTTAATAGAGATGTGTCCACTAAGGGAGGTTCCACTGTATATCAAATTTCTCAGCAGTTTGTTTTGTCTGAGCAGAAATCTTCGGCATTGTTATGTTGTTTTAGATATTTGGCAGTCGAGGGTCGTAATATTTATGAAAAGGAAAACGTTTTTGCTTTAGGAATAATGCTATTGGCTGCATTCAGATATCCGTATCAAATTATAGGATTTTTTTTGCTACAAATATATGTTTTACTGGGTTTTAAAATAGGAAAAGATAATTAAGCCATTTCTTATTATCGAGTCTGCTAACTTTTTGTCCGTTTTGACGATTTTCGAAACATTATTTTGAGATTACGTGGTATTTTGTTCCATAGTCTGGGAATGGGGTAAACTGCATTATGGTAAAAGTATGGGGGCATGTACTTAATTTGTATGGCTAATCAGGGTAATTTTGATATGATGATACATGAAATGAGTGATGCGATTTAATTAGATAAATGTATGAATTGAATTGAATCAGTACTTAGCTGATTAATGACTCAATTAAGAGGAAGACAAATGTACTTTATGAAACGAGTTATTGATAATGAAATATCATGATTTTCAATTTGAGATGGATTTTGAATGACAAGGTCAAAATGTGTTTTCATCTAGTTGATTATGGTTCATTCATGTGCAACTTTCCTGGTTTCGAAGCAAGTTCACTAATCTGAATGTGATTAACCTGCATGACATCAGATACATTGTATTTATATGACCACTTATTTCTGTAATAAACTTCCCAAGTTAACAAATTGTAAAATACTGTGTTGATTTTGTTTTACTCCCAACTTGTTTCGTTGTGTCCACCAGGGTTGACATCGAAAAAGAGAGAAAACACCACAATGGAATATCTCTTGAAAAAAGCTGGTCCTCCGAACATCAGCTTGTTATATAACTGCAGACTGGTCACAACCAACTGTGGGATCCTTGTCCTGCAAAACCACTCCTGTCCCTTGTCCCAACCAAGGTTGTGAAGGACAGTATTGTCAGAAATGGAGATCAACACACGATTGTTCTTGGAAGAAAACTGATGAAGATCTAATCATCTCACAAAAACTGAGGATAACACATTCGGATAGAAACTATACTCGTCACAACCACGGTCCTGGCATCTCAACAGTATTGCCTTGACGGGAGAGAGACAAGATGGGCACTGACAAGCCAAAAGTGTCTCCAACGACTTGTCAACATAGAGACAGAGGAGAGACAGTCACAACCAAAGCGAATCGTCCATTGCACTGCTCGTAAAAGAGTGGGAGAGATGAGACACCTGTAACCAGTCCGAATAGGGCCAGTCATCTCTAGCCTATTGCCGACACCTAGAGAGCTGAGACAGTCACAACAAGCCCGTTTGTAGCCAACTGTTTGCCCCATGGTCTTGCCAACACGATATAGAGGTAAAGGAGTCACAACCACATCGAATATGCCTTGCAGCTTCACTGTGTTGCCGACACGATGAGTGAGGATACAGTCATTCTCCATGGTGTTGAACAGCAGGGCAGGGAATAGGACATAATCGGGCTGGGTGTGACTGTCTCATCTTTCTCACCGTGATAGCAGATGGCAGGGCAGGCAGTAGGACATGGTGAGGGTTGGTGTGACTGCCTTATCTCTCTCAATGTGTTCAAACGACGGCATGGCAGACAGTAGGACATAATCGGGCTGGGTGTGCCTGTCTTATGTCTCCCACTGTGTTGGCTAGAGGGTGGGACAGCCAGTAAGATATAATCGGGCTGGATGTAACCGTCTCCTATCTTTTACCGTGTTTACAAGACGACAGGGCAGGCAGTACAAAATCATCAGACTCATGGTGACTATCTTATCCCTCTCACCGTGTTGGCTAGACGGAGGGACAGGCTGAAAGACATAATCAGGCTGTGTGTGACTGTCTCATCTCTCTCATCGTGTAGACAAGACGGCGGGGAAGGCAGTAGAACATGACCAGGGTCGGTGAGACTGTCTCGGCTTTCTTAACGTGTTCAAACGACGGCGGGGCAGACAGAGTAGGACATCATCGGGCTGGGTGTGACTGTCTCATCTCCCTCACCTTGTAGACAGGACGGTGGGGCAGGCAGTAGGATATAATCGGGTTTGGTGTGACTGTCTTATCTCCCTTGGCGTGCTGGCAAGACTTCGTACAGCCAGCAGGACATAATTGGGCACAGGGTGATTGTCTCATCTCTCTCACCGTGATTACGGGACGGCGGGGCGGTCAGTAGGACATAACCGGGCTCGGGATGGCTGTCTCATCTTTCTCAACGTGATGACGGGAATGGCGGGGTAAAGAGTAGGACATTATTGGGCTGGTTGTGACTGTTTCATCTCTCTCACCGTTTTGGCAAGACGGCGGGGCAGCCAGCAGGTCACAATCGTGATCGGGATGATTGCCACATCTCTCTCAACATGATGATGGGACGGCGGGCAGTCAGTAGGACATAATCGGGCTCAGGATGGCTGTTTCATCTCTCTCAACGTGTGGGCTGGACGGAGGGGCAGGCAGTAGGTTATAATAGGGCAGGTTGTGACTGTCTCATCTCTCTCACCGTTTTGGCAAGACGGCGGGGCAGCCAGCAGGACACTATCAGGCTTGGGTTGACTGTCTCATCTCCCTCTTTAAGTAGTCAGAACGGGGCAGGCCGTGGGATATAATCGGGTTGGGTGTGACTGTCCTATCTCCCTGGGCGTGTTGGCAAGACGTCGGGCAGCCAGCAGGACACAATCGGACACAGGGTGATGACGGGAATGGCGGGGCAGGCAGTAGGATATAATCTGGCTGGTTGTGACTGTCTCATCTCTCTCACCGTTTTGGCAAAACGGCGGGGCAGACATTAGGACATCATCGGGTACAAGGTGATTGGCTCATCTCTCTCAACGTGATGACGGGAATGGCGGAGCAGACAGTAGGACATAATCGGGCTGGTTGTGACTGTCTCATCTCCCTCACCGTGTAGACAGGACGGTGGTGCAGGCAGTAGGACATCATAGGGCTCGGGTTGACAGTTTCATCTCTCTCAACGTGATAACGGGACAGCGGGTCAAACAGTAAGACATTATGAGGAAAGACGACAGGGTTGGCATAGGACATGACCAGGCTCGGGGTGACTGTCTCATATATGTTACTGTGTTCAAGACGACAGGATTGGCAGTAGCACATAATCGAGCTGGGTGTGACTGTCGCATCTCTCTCATCGCTTTGGTAAGGCTGCGGTGTAGCCAGCAGGTCACAATCGGGCTCGGGGTGACTGTCTCATCTCCCTCACCGTGTAGACAGGACGGTGGAGAAGACAGTAGGACACGATCAGGTTTGGTGTGACTGTCTCGTTTCTCTCAACGTGTTCAAACATAGCGGGGCAGACATAAGCACATAATCTGGCTCGGGGTGACGTCTTATCTCTTTCACCGCGTTTGCTAGATGACGGCACAGGCAGCAGGTCACAATCGGGCTCGGTGTGACTGTCTCATCTCCCGTGTAGACAGGATGGTGGGGAAGGCAGTAGGACATGATCAGGTTTGGTGTGACTGTCTCGTCTCTCTCAACGTGTTCAAACAACGGCGGGGCAGCCATCAGGCAACAATCGGGCTGGAGGTGACTGTCTCATCTCCGTCACCGTGTAGACAGGACGGTGGTGCAGGCAGTAGGACATAATTGGGTTGGGTGTGAATGTCTCATATCTTTTACCGTGTTTACAAGACGACAGGGCAGGCAATAGGACATCATCAAGCTCTGGGTGACTGTCTCATGTATTTTACCGTGTTTACAAGACGACAGGGCAGGCAGCGGGACATCATCAGGCTCGGGGTGACAGTCTCATCTCTCTCACCGTTTTGGCAAGACGGCGGGGCAGACATTAGGACATCATCGGGCACAGGGTGGCTGTCTCATCTCTCTCAACATGATGACGTGAATAGCGGGGCTGACAGTAGGACATTATGAGGATAGGCGACAGGGCTGTCAATAGGACATCACCAAGCTCGGGGTGACAGTCTCATCTCTCTCACCGTTTTGGCAAGACGGCGGGGCAGACATTAGGACATCATCGGGCACAGGGTGATTGTTTCATCTCTCTCAACATGATGACGGGACGGCGGGGCAGTCAGTAGGACATAATCCGGCTCGGTATTGCTGTCTCATCTCTCTCAACGTGATGACAGATATGGCGGGGCAGGCAGTAGGACATAGTCTGGCTGGTTGTGACAGTCTCATCTCTCCGGGGCAGACATTAGGACATCACCGGGCACAGGGTGATTGTCTCATCTCTCTCACCGTTTTGGCAAAACGGCGGGGCAGACATTAGGACATCATCGGGTACAGGGTGATTATCTCATCTCTCTCAACGTGATGACGGGAATGGCGGAGCAGGCAGTAGGACATAATCGGGCTGGTTGTGACTGTCTCATCTCCCTCACCGCGTAGACAGGACGGTGGTGCAGGCAGTAGGACATCATCGGACTCGGGTTGACAGTTTCATCTCTCTCAACGTGATGACGGGACAGCGGGTCAGACAGTAAGACATTATGAGGAAAGACGACAGGGTTGGCATAGGACATGACCAGGCTCAAGGTGACTGTCTCATATATGTTACTGTGTTTACAAGACGACAGGATAGGCAGTAGCACATAATCGAGCTGGGTGTGACTGTCGCATCTCTCTCATCGCTTTGGTAAGGCTGCGGTGTAGCCAGCAGGTCACAATCGGGCTCGGGGTGACTGTCTCATCTCCCTCACCGTGTAGACAGGACGGTGGAGAGGACAGTAGGACACGATCAGGTTTGGTGTGACTGTCTCGTTTCTCTCAACGTGTTCAAACAATGGCGGGGCAGACATTAGCACATAATCTGGCTCGGGGTGACGTCTTATCTCTTTCACCGCGTTTGCTAGATGACGGCACAGGCAGCAGGTCACAATCGGGCTCGGTGTGACTGTCTCATCTCCCGTGTAGACAGGATGGTGGGGAAGGCAGTAGGACATGACCAGGTTTGGTGTGACTGTCTCGTCTCTCTCAACGTGTTAAAACAACGGCGGGGCAGCCATCAGGCAACAATCGGGCTGGAGGTGACTGTCTCATCTCCGTCACCGTGTAGACAGGACGGTGGTGCAGGCAGTAGGACATAATTGGGTTGGGTGTGAATGTCTCATATCGTTTACCGTGTTTACAAGACGACAGGGCAGGCAATAGGACATCATCATGCTCTGGGTGACTGTCTCATGTATTTTACCGTGTTTACAAGACGACAGGGCAGGCAGCGGGACATCATCAGGCTCGGGGTGACAGTCTCATCTCTCTCACCGTTTTGGCAAGACGGCGGGGCAGACATTAGGACATCATCGGGCACAGGGTGGCTGTCTCATCTCTCTCAACATGATGACGTGAATAGCGGGGCTGACAGTAGGACATTATGAGGATAGGCGACAGGGCTGTCAATAGGACATCACCAAGCTCGGGGTGACAGTCTCATCTCGCTCACCGTTTTGGCAAGACGGCGGGGCAGACATTAGGACATCATCGGGCACAGGGTGATTGTTTCATCTCTCTCAACATGATGACGGGACGGCGGGGCAGTCAGTAGGACATAATCCGGCTCGGTATTGCTGTCTCATCTCTCTCAACGTGATGACAGATATGGCGGGGCAGGCAGTAGGACATAGTCTGGCTGGTTGTGACTGTCTCATCTCTCCGGGGCAGACATTAGGACATCACCGGGCACAGGGTGATTGTCTCATCTCTCTCACCGTTTTGGCAAAACGGCGGGGCAGACATTAGGACATCATCGGGTACAGGGTGATTATCTCATCTCTCTCAACGTGATGACGGGAATGGCGGAGCAGGCAGTAGGACATAATCGGGCTGGTTGTGACTGTCTCATCTCCCTCACCGCGTAGACAGGACGGTGGTGCAGGCAGTAGGACATCATCGGACTCGGGTTGACAGTTTCATCTCTCTCAACGTGATAACGGGACAGCGGGTCAAACAGTAAGACATTATGAGGAAAGACGACAGGGTTGGCATAGGACATGACCAGGCTCAAGGTGACTGTCTCATATATGTTACTGTGTTTACAAGACGACAGGATAGGCAGTAGCACATAATCGAGCTGGGTGTGACTGTCGCATCTCTCTCATCGCTTTGGTAAGGCTGCGGTGTAGCCAGCAGGTCACAATCGGGCTCGGGGTGACTGTCTCATCTCCCTCACCGTGTAGACAGGACGGTGGAGAGGACAGTAGGACACGATCAGGTTTGGTGTGACTGTCTCGTTTCTCTCAACGTGTTCAAACAATGGCGGGGCAGACATTAGCACATAATCTGGCTCGGGGTGACGTCTTATCTCTTTCACCGCGTTTGCTAGATGACGGCACAGGCAGCAGGTCACAATCGGGCTCGGTGTGACTGTCTCATCTCCCGTGTAGACAGGATGGTGGGGAAGGCAGTAGGACATGACCAGGTTTGGTGTGACTGTCTCGTCTCTCTCAACGTGTTAAAACAACGGCGGGGCAGCCATCAGGCAACAATCGGGCTGGAGGTGACTGTCTCATCTCCGTCACCGTGTAGACAGGACGGTGGTGCAGGCAGTAGGACATAATTGGGTTGGGTGTGAATGTCTCATATCGTTTACCGTGTTTACAAGACGACAGGGCAGGCAATAGGACATCATCATGCTCTGGGTGACTGTCTCATGTATTTTACCGTGTTTACAAGACGACAGGGCAGGCAGCGGGACATCATCAGGCTCGGGGTGACAGTCTCATCTCTCTCACCGTTTTGGCAAGACGGCGGGGCAGACATTAGGACATCATCGGGCACAGGGTGGCTGTCTCATCTCTCTCAACATGATGACGTGAATAGCGGGGCTGACAGTAGGACATTATGAGGATAGGCGACAGGGCTGTCAATAGGACATCACCAAGCTCGGGGTGACAGTCTCATCTCTCTCACCGTTTTGGCAAGACGGCGGGGCAGACATTAGGACATCATCGGGCACAGGGTGATTGTTTCATCTCTCTCAACATGATGACGGGACGGCGGGGCAGTCAGTAGGACATAATCCGGCTCGGTATTGCTGTCTCATCTCTCTCAACGTGATGACAGATATGGCGGGGCAGGCAGTAGGACATAGTCTGGCTGGTTGTGACTGTCTCATCTCTCCGGGGCAGACATTAGGACATCACCGGGCACAGGGTGATTGTCTCATCTCTCTCACCGTTTTGGCAAAACGGCGGGGCAGACATTAGGACATCATCGGGTACAGGGTGATTGTCTCATCTCTCTCAACGTGATGACGGGAATGGCGGAGCAGGCAGTAGGACATAATCGGGCTGGTTGTGACTGTCTAATCTCCCTCACCGTGTAGACAGGACGGTGGTGCAGGCAGTAGGACATCATAGGGCTCGGGTTGACAGTTTCATCTCTCTCAACGTGATGACGGGACAGCGGGTCAGACAGTAAGACATTATGAGGAAAGACGACAGGGTTGGCATAGGACATGACCAGGCTCGGGGTGACTGTCTCATATATGTTACTGTGTTTACAAGACGACAGGATAGGCAGTAGCACATAATCGAGCTGGGTGTGACTCTCTCATCTCTCTCATTGCTTTGATAAGGCTGCGGTGTAGCCAGCAGGTCACAATCGGGCTCGGGGTGACTGTCTCATCTCCCTCACCGTGTAGACAGGACGGTGGAGAAGACAGTAGGACACGATCAGGTTTGGTGTGACTGTCTCGTTTCTCTCAACGTGTTCAAACAATGGCGGGGCAGACATTAGCACATAATCTGGCTCGGGGTGACGTCTTATCTCTTTCACCGCGTTTGCTAGATGACGGCACAGGCAGCAGGTCACAATCGGGCTCGGTGTGACTGTCTCATCTCCCGTGTAGACAGGATGGTGGGGAAGGCAGTAGGACATGACCAGGTTTGGTGTGACTGTCTCGTCTCTCTCAACGTGTTAAAACAACGGCGGGGCAGCCATCAGGCAACAATCGGGCTGGAGGTGACTGTCTCATCTCCGTCACCGTGTAGACAGGACGGTGGTGCAGGCAGTAGGACATAATTGGGTTGGGTGTGAATGTCTCATATCGTTTACCGTGTTTACAAGACGACAGGGCAGGCAATAGGACATCATCATGCTCTGGGTGACTGTCTCATGTATTTTACCGTGTTTACAAGACGACAGGGCAGGCAGCGGGACATCATCAGGCTCGGGGTGACAGTCTCATCTCTCTCACCGTTTTGGCAAGACGGCGGGGCAGACATTAGGACATTATCGGGAACAGGGTGGCTGTCTCATCTCTCTCAACATGATGACGTGAATAGCGGGTCTGACAGTAGGACATTATGAGGATAGGCGACAGGGCTGGCAATAGGACATCACCAAGCTCGGGGTGACAGTCTCATCTCTCTCACCGTTTTGGCAAGACGGCGGGGCAGACATTAGGATATCATCGGGCACAGGGTGATTGTTTCATCTCTCTCAACATGATGACGGGACGGCGGGGCAGTCAGTAGGACATAATCCGGCTCGGTATTGCTGTCTCATCTCTCTCAACGTGATGACAGATATGGCGGGGCAGGCAGTAGGACATAGTCTGGCTGGTTGTGACTGTCTCATCTCTCCGGGGCAGACATTAGGACATCATCGGGCGCAGGGTGATTGTCTCATCTCTCTCAACATGATGACGGGAATGGCGGGGCAGGCAGTAGGACATAATCGGGCTGGTTGTGACTGTCTCATCTCCCTCACCGTGTAGACAGGACGGTGGTGCAGGCAGTAGGACATCATCGGGCTCGGGTTGACAGTTTCATCTCTCTCAACGTGATAACGGGACAGCGGGTCAGACAGTAAGACATTATGAGGAAAGACGACAGGGTTGGCATAGGACATGACCAGGCTCGGGGTGACTGTCTCATATATGTTACTGTGTTTACAAGACGACAGGATAGGCAGTAGCACATAATCGAGCTGGGTGTGACTGTCTCATCTCTCTCATTGCTTTGATAAGGCTGCGGTGTAGCCAGCAGGTCACAATCGGGCTCGGGGTGACTGTCTCATCTCCCTCACCGTGTAGACAGGACGGTGGAGAAGACAGTAGGACACGATCAGGTTTGGTGTGACTGTCTCGTTTCTCTCAACGTGTTCAAACAATGGCGGGGCAGACATTAGCACATAATCTGGCTCGGGGTGACGTCTTATCTCTTTCACCGCGTTTGCTAGATGACGGCACAGGCAGCAGGTCACAATCGGGTTCGGTGTGACTGTCTCATCTCCCGTGTAGACATGATGGTGGGGAAGGCAGTAGGACATGACCAGGTTTGGTGTGACTGTCTCGTCTCTCTCAACGTGTTCAAACAACGGCGGGGCAGCCATCAGGCAACAATCGGGCTGGAGGTGACTGTCTCATCTCCGTCACCGTGTAGACAGGACGGTGGTGCAGGCAGTAGGACATAATTGGGTTGGGTGTGAATGTCTCGTATCGTTTACCGTGTTTACAAGACGACAGGGCAGGCAATAGGACATCATCATGCTCTGGGTGACTGTCTCATGTATTTTACCGTGTTTACAAGACGACAGGGCAGGCAGCGGGACATCATCAGGCTCGGGGTGACAGTCTCATCTCTCTCACCGTTTTGGCAAGACGGCGGGGCAGACATTAGGACATCATCGGGCACAGGGTGGCTGTCTCATCTCTCTCAACATGATGACGTGAATAGCGGGGCTGACAGTAGGACATTATGAGGATAGGCGACAGGGCTGGCAATAGGACATCACCAAGCTCGGGGTGACAGTCTCATCTCTCTCACCGTTTTGGCAAGACGGCGGGGCAGACATTAGGACATCATCGGGCACAAGGTGATTGTCTCATCTCTCTCACCGTTTTGGCAAAACGGCGGGGCAGACATTAGGACATCATCGGGTACAGGGTGATTGTCTCATCTCTCTCAACGTGATGACGGGAATGGCGGAGCAGGCAGTAGGACATAATCGGGCTGGTTGTGACTGTCTCATCTCCCTCACCGTGTAGACAGGACGGTGGTGCAGGCAGTAGGACATCATCGGGCTCGGGTTGACAGTATCATCTCTCTCAACGTGATAACGGGACAGCGGGTCAGACAGTAAGACATTATGAGGAAAGACGACAGGGTTGGCATAGGACATGACCAGGCTCGGGGTGACTGTCTCATATATGTTACTGTGTTCAAGACGACAGGATTGGCAGTAGCACAAAATCGAGCTGGGTGTGACTGTCGCATCTCTCTCATCGCTTTGGTAAGGCTGCGGTGTAGCCAGCAGGTCACAATCGGGCTCGGGATGACTGTCTCATCTCCCTCACCGTGTAGACAGGACGGTGGAGAAGACAGTAGGACACGATCAGGTTTGGTGTGACTGTCTCGTTTCTCTCAACGTGTTCAAACAATGGCGGGGCAGACATTAGCACATAATCTGGCTCGGGGTGACGTCTTATCTCTTTCACCGCGTTTGCTAGATGACGGCACAGGCAGCAGGTCACAATCGGGCTCGGTGTGACTGTCTCATCTCCCGTGTAGACGGGATGGTGGGGAAGGCAGTAGGACATGACCAGGTTTGGTGTGACTGTCTCGTCTCTCTCAACGTGTTCAAACAACGGCGGGGCAGCCATCAGGCAACAATCGGGCTGGAGGTGACTGTCTCATCTCCGTCACCGTGTAGACAGGACGGTGGTGCAGGCAGTAGGACATAATTGGGTTGGGTGTGAATGTCTCATATCTTTTACCGTGTTTACAAGACGACAGGGCAGGCAATAGGACATCATCATGCTCTGGGTGACTGTCTCATGTATTTTACCGTGTTTACAAGACGACAGGGCAGGCAGCGGGACATCATCAGGCTCGGAGTGACAGTCTCATCTCTCTCACCGTTTTGGCAAGACGGCGGGGCAGACATTAGGACATCATCGGGCACAGGGTGGCTGTCTCATCTCTCTCAACATGATGACGTGAATAGCGGGGCTGACAGTAGGACATTATGAGGATAGGCGACAGGGCTGGCAATAGGACATCATCATGCTCTGGGTGACTGTCTCATGTATTTTACCGTGTTTACAAGACGACAGGGCAGGCAGCCGGACATAATCTGGTTGGGTGTGACCGTCTCATATCTTTTACATGATGACGGGACGGCGGGGCAGACATTAGGTTATAATCGGGCTTGGGATGGCTGTCTTATCTCTCTCAACGTGATGACGGGAATGGAGGGTAGACCGTAAGACACTATCGGGCTCGGGGTGACTGTGTCATCTCTCTCAACGTGATGACGGGAAGGGCGCGGTAGAAAGTAGGACATCATGTGGCAAGACGATAGGTCTGGCAATAGGACATCATCAGGCTCGGGGTGGCTGGCTCATCTCGCTCAACGTGATGACGGAACGGCAGGGCAGACAGTAGGACATAATTGGGCAGGTTGTGACCGTCTCATCTCTCTCACCGTTTTGGCAAGACGACGGGTGAGCCAGTAGGACATAATCGGGCTCGGGGTGACTGTCTCATCTCCCTTACCGTGTAGACAGGATGGCGGGCCGGCAGTAGGACATGATCAGGTTTGGTGTGACTGTCTCGTCTCTCTCAACGTGTTCAAACTACGGCGGAGCAGACATTTGGACATCATTTGACTTCGGGTGACATCTGATCTCTTTCACCGTGTTGGCTAAATGACGGGAAAGTTAGTAGGACATAATCAGACTGGTTGTGACTGTCTCATCTCTCTCACCGTGCAGACAGGACGGCGGGGCAGCCAGCAGGACACAATCGGGTTCCGGGTGACTGTCACATAGCTTTTACCCTATTAACAAGACGACATGGCAGGCAGTGGGACTTCATAAAGCTCGGGTGGCTGTTCCATCTCGCTGAACGTGATGACGGGACGGCGGGGCAGACAGTAGGACATAATCGGGCTGGTTGTGACTATCTCATCTTTCTCACCCTGATAGCAGATGGCAGGGCAGGCAGTAGGACATGGTAAGGGTTGGTGTGACTGTCTCATCTCTCTCAATGTGTTCGAACGACGGCAGGGCAGACAGTAGGACATAATCGGGCTCGGGATGGCTGTCTCATCTCTCTCACCATTTTGGCAAGACGGCGGATGAGCCAGCAGGACACAATCGGGCTCGGGGTGACTGTCTCTCCTCCCTCACCGTGTAGACAGGATGGCGGGCCGGCAGTAGGACATGATCAGGTTTGGTGTGACTGTCTCATCTCTCTCTTTCTGCTTTGGCAAGACGGCGAGGCAGCCGACAGGTCACAATCGGCTGAGGGTGACTGTCTCATCTCCCTCACCGTGTAGAAAGGATGGCTGGGCAGGCAGTTGGACATAATCATGTTTGGTGTGACTCTCGTCTCTCTCAACGGGTTCAAACATCGGCGGGACAGACATTAGGACATCTTTTGGCTTGGGGTGACGTCTGATCTCTTTCACCGTGTTGGCTAGGTGACGGGACAGGCAGTAGGACATAATCAAGCTGGTTGTGACTGTCGCATCACTCTCACCGTGCAGACAGGATGTTGGGGCAGCCAGCAGGACACAATCGGGTTCGGGTTCACTGTCACAAAGCTTTTACCCTATTAACAAGACGACAGGGCAGGCAGTGGGACTTCATATAGCCTGGGTGGCTGTTTCATCTCGCTGAACGTGATGCCGGGACGGCGGGGCAGACAGAAAGACATAATCGGACTGGTTGTGACTGTCGCATCTCTCTCACCGTGTAGACAGGACTACGGGCAGGCAGTAGGACATGATCAGGTTTGGTGTGACTGTCTCGTCTCTGTCAACGTATTCAAACAACGACGGGGCAGACATTAGGACATCATCTGGCTCGGGTCGACGTCTTATCTCCTTCAAAGCGTTGGCTTGATGACGGGACAGGCAGTAGGGCATAATCGGGTTGGTTGTGACTGTCTCATCCTTCTCCCTCTGCTTTGGCAAGACGGGAGGCAGCCGACAGGTCACAATCGGGCTCAGGGTGACTGTCTCATCTCCCTAACCGTGTAGACAGGACGGTGGGGAAGGCAGTAGGATATGATCAGGTTTGGTGTGGCTGTCTTGTCTCTCTCAACGTGTTCAAACATCGGAGGGGCAGCCATCAGGGAATAATCGGGCTCGGGGTGACTGTCCCATCTCCGTCATCGTGTTGACAGGACGGTGGTGCAGGCAGTAGGACATAATTGGGTTGGGTGCGAATGTCTCATGTATTCTACCGTGTTTACAAGACGACAGGGCAGGCAGCAGGACATCATCAGGCTCGGGGTGGCTGGTTCATCTCGCTCAACGTGATGACGGGACGGCAGGGAAGACAGTAGGACATAATCGGGCTAGTTTTGACCGTCTCATCTCTCTCACCGTTTTAGCAAGACGGCGGGTGAGCCAACAGGACACAATCGGGCTCGGGCTGATGGCTCATCTCTCCCACCGTGTAGACAGGATGGCGGGCCGGCAGTAGGACATGATCAGGTTTGGTGTGACTGTCTCGTCTCTCTCAACGTGTTCAAACTACGGCGGAGCACACATTAGGACATCATTTGACTTGGGGTGACTGTCTCATCTCTCTCACCGTGCAGACAGGACGGCGGGGCAGCCAGTAGGACATTATGAGGAAAGACGACAGGGCTTGCAATAGGACATCACCAGGCTCGGGGTGACTGTCTCATATATGTTGCCGTGTTTACAAGACGACAGGGCAGGCAGTAGGACATAATCGGGCTGGTTGTGATTGTCTCATCTCTCTCAACTCTTGGCAAGACGGCGGGGCAAACATTAGGACATCATCGGGCACATGGTGATTGTCTCATCTCTCTCAACAGAATGACGGGACGGCGGGGCAGTCAGTAGGACATAATCGAGCTCAGGATGGCTGTCTCATGTCTTTCAACGTGATGACGTGAATATCGGGGCAGACAGTAGGACATTATCGGGCTCGGAGTGAGAGTTTTATCTCTCTCAACGCGATTACGGCACAGCGGGGCAGAGTGTAGGACATTATGAGGATAGAAAGACGACTGGGCTGGCAATAGGACATCACCAGAATCGGGGTGACTGTCTCATATATTTTACCGTGTTTACAAGACGACAGGGCAGGCAGTAGGACTCAATCGGGCTCGATGTGACTGTTTCTGTGACTGTTTCATCTGTTTTGGCAAGACGGCGTGGCAGCCAACAGGACACAAGACAGGACGACAGGGCTGGCAGTAGGACATGATCAGGTTTGGTGTGACTGTCTCATATCTTTTACATGATGAAGGGAGGGCGGGGCAGACATTAGGACATAATCGGGCTCGAGATGGCTGTCCCATATCTCTCAACGTGATGACGGGAAGGGCGGGGCATACAGTAGGACATAATGTGGGAAGACGACAAGGCTGGCAATAGGAGATCATATCAGGCTCGGGCGACTGTCTCTTATATGTAATCATGTTGACAGGACGACAGAACAGGCTGTAGGACATGATCGGGCTGGGTGTGACTGTCTCATCTCTTTCAACGCTTTGGCATGACGGCGGGGCAGCCAGCAGGTCAGAATCGGGCTCTGGGTGACTCATCTTACTCACAGTGATGACGGGACGGCGGGGCAGACATTAGGACATCATCGTGCACAGGGTGATTGTCTCATCTCTCTCGACATGATGACGGGAATGGTGGGGCAGGCAGTAGGACATATTCGGGCTGGTTGTGACTGTCTCATCTCTCTCACCGTTTTGGCAAGACGGCGGGGCAGCCAGTAGGTAACAATCGTGCTCGGGGTGACTGTCTCATCTCCCTCACCGTATAGACAGGACGGTGGGGCAGGCAGTAGGACATAATCGGGCTTGGTGTGACTGTCTCATCTCTCTCACCGTGTTGGCGGGACACGGTCGAGATGAAAGCCCTGATGTCGTTGGTGTGTGTTGTGTCTGCCTATTGTCACCTATAGGGATGAAAATACGGTTGTGTTCCATATATTATTCGAGCTTGTTGCGGCTTTCCCGTTTCTTCCACCGTGTTGGTGACACGATGTCTTTGAAGCGCCAGGCCCGATTCGGACTGGCGGTGACTGTCATCTGTCATCTCTCCCATCGGGTTGGCATGACGGTAGGGCAGCCAGGCCCGATTTAGACTGGTTGTGAGTATCCCGTCTCTCTCATCACGATGTCAAGATGATGGGGCCTGCCAGTAGGCCCTGCTCGAACTGGTTGAGACACTGTCTTCACTCTCACTACATCGGCGATACGGTGGAGCTGCATGAGAGGCCTGATTAGATGTGGTTGTGAATATCTCGTGTTTCTCTTGGAACAAAACAAGACGGTGGTGCAGCCTGCTGGTCCTACTCAGGCTGGTTGTAGCCTTCTAATCACTCTCACTGGATCTGCCTTAGCCAGTTCGGTCTGGTTGTGACTATTCCGTGTCTCTAATAATGATGACAAGACGATGAACCAGCAAGTAGGCCATTATTGGACTGGTGGAGACCTTGTCTTCTCTCTCGCTGTGTCGGCGACATGGTGGAGCTGAAAGGCTCAATTCGATCTGGTTGTGAATGTATCATGTTTCTCTTGGAAGCGACAAGACGGTGGTGCAGCCTGCTAGCCCTACTCAGGCTGGTTGTGGCTTTTTCTTCACTCGCACTGTGTCGACATGATGGATCTGTCTTAGCCGTTTCAGTTTGGTCTCTATCTCATCTCTCTCACTCTGGCGCGGTGGTGCAGCCTGATGGCCCTACTAAGGCTGGTAGTTGCCTTCTCATCACTTTCACTGGAT
This sequence comes from Lineus longissimus, assembly GCF_910592395.1. Classification (NCBI taxonomy): domain Eukaryota; kingdom Metazoa; phylum Nemertea; class Pilidiophora; order Heteronemertea; family Lineidae; genus Lineus; species Lineus longissimus. The sequence goes on along the minus strand of NC_088308.1, from coordinate 18,266,592 downwards.
CAGGTGTTTCGCTTTGGTTTTCATTATCTCGTCTCTCTATCCGGGTTGACAACACGGTTAAGCTCCCATGTTCGAATTTGTGAATGTCTCATATCTCATACCGTATCGACGACAGCGTGGAGCTAACAGGCCGATATAGTCTGGTTGTGTCTGTCTCATATCGTATCGACGACAGGGTGGAGCTAACAGGCCGATACAGTCTGGTTGTGTCTGTCTCATATCGTATCGACGACAGGGTGCAGCTACCAGGCCGATACAGTCTGGTTGTGTCTGTCTAATCTTTTTCACGGCGTTGACAGGACCCGACCGGACTTGCTGTGTATGTCTCATTGCGGATTCGGTTTTGTTGTGGCCGACTCATCCAAGTAATCGTGTTGTCGAGGCTGATTAGCAGCCAAGCCCGATTCGGTCTGGTTGTGACTTGCTCGTCCAACTGACCCTGTCGGCAAGACGGTGGAGGTGCAGGTCCAGTTGTGATTGCTTCATCTCTCTTGCCAATCTAGCTAGGCTTTGGAGCAGGCGTTGGAACCAGGTATGATTTGGTCTGGGTCTTGCTGTTCCATCGCGCTCACCGTAATTGCCCTGTTGGCTCATCCTATACAATACCGCAGGGTCCGTATCGTCTGTTGTCGTCGTACGCCGTCCGCCGTCGTCCGACGTTTGTATCCTGTTTCAAGAACAGTGGCTTGTTTCTTAACCGCTTGGGCTATGATTTTGAAACTTTGTATACATGACTCCCTATGTCGAGTGACTTCATACACTGAATTTTGGTTCGATCTGATTCTCGACTGGGCCACCAGGGGGCCAAAACTAAAAAGTGTGATATCTTGCATATAAATGACTTGTTTTCAATGAAATTCTTATGGTAGGTACTCCAAGCAAGGGTACATAACATGTAATACGGGTTTTTGATTTGACGTACTTTTCAAGGTGAAATAGGTCACATGGCGTAAATTAGCCGTAGGGTGTAACGAGGCACGTTTCATTACCGCTAGGGCTATGAACTTGAAACTTAAGGTACATGACCCCTTGGTTTGATAACCTCTGATACTAAATTGCGGTCCGATCTGATTCTCGACTTCGCCACCAGGCGGCCAAAAGTGAAAACCTAAAAAGTGTGATATCTTGCTTATAAGCGGCTCGTTTTCAATGATTTCTTTATGATAGGTACTTCCAAGCAAGGATACATCACATATCATACAGGTTTTTGATTTGACATACTTTTCATGGTCACAGACGTTATAAGGCATCAAGTGCGATTTTGTTGTATAAACATGTATTATATATAGCACGTTTTTTAAGCAGCATGAATTGTCTATCATATCGATACGGTGAGCACAACGGCTCTTAGTCGTTTCATTTAGATGTCTACGAGACATACCTTCCCACATGTTTCTGCATGGGACGGTCACCGAGCGAGTAATTTTGATATTTGGAAGCAGTGGATGCAAATGAACCCGGGCGCACAATATCAGGACAGGGTCTATCAAAACACATGTCTGTTTCACGAGCTCCATCAGATTATTAGTCTGAGACAAGATAAGGCTATCTCATCCCGGGCACATGTTTGATTAAGTTGTTGGGACAATCTTTAGTCATCCCATAACGAATGGTAGTCCACTGCGTCCGGAGTGTAATGTTTGCTGGGCCTATTGACACCCATAATTTGTTAATATCGTAACATTCTTGGAAAGTAAGTGATACAAAGTTCTTTGACTTGTGATGCAAACATTGTTCCAGTAGGTTTAAGGCGTCATCGGTAGAAATCAACCACCTGTACCTCTATTTGAAGAGTGTTTTCAGGTGCGCTGGCGTTTAAATCTTTATTGGCTTTATTTCTTGACAAGCCTCTTCCCGCAGCAACCGCGGACTAAAAGATTTTTTGGATCTTTCGCTCGGGAAACGAGGCTAGTACTAAATGCATCATTTGCGATGTCTGTATTATCGTGTGATTGGTCAGGCAAACCCCCAGTTAAACTCGGCATCCTTCAGTACTTCGAGAAAGGATATGGCTGAAGAACTACTGTATCTTACGTCATTTCACCGGGTTCGCTTTTGGTTAAATACCTTACTTTATTGCTACAATGTCGCCATCATTTTGATTGCTTGGCCATGGCCATTGGTCACTTAAAAGTCTCCTATCTTCAAGTCACTAATAAAGCATTTAGCAATAAGCGGTGTTCTTGACAGGCGAACATAATATCTTACAAACGGTTAATAATTCACCGGGGTATCATATGTTTGTTTACCGATTTATGACCACAGCTGCTTGCTCTGATGTAGTTGACAGAAAGCGACGGACTGCAAGCTACGGAGAACCACGCAGCAGTATTGCCGTATTCGGATAAGCGTATATAAAGGTAATTAAATTGTGATCAAGTCGAATTCTTGTCGTTCTCGAATTCTTTGCGAGTTACTTCTATCCCTTTAGTGGCAACCCTTTTGGGCTTCTTACTTCCCGAATGATGGTGTGGTGATACGGGTGTTATTGTTTTAAATGGACCGATGCTATGTGTGGTCAGGACAATAGTGTGCCCTCTCTTTACTTTGCGCCGTCACATGTCGTGTCGCTGATAATGATTTTCGCCAGCATCGGTTTTGGACATCGCTCGTAAATTCCAGGAAGGTTACATTCCGTTCAAATGCTTTTAAATGTCCGACGGGGCAATATATGGTAGTGTGCCGCGGGGACAGGGGTAGTGAGTGTTGTTGTGTGAGAGCCTTGGCCAGGGTCCGTTTGGTTGTTCGGTTCTAGGTCACCTTACCCGTGAACAGGGAACAGTTTGGGAAACACTGAAATATGGGAAACGCTGACAGAGGTTACACCAACATTGGTTTCCATCATGCGCTTTTAATCTCCGAGATATCTAATTCCGTCACTATACAATGGGAGATGACATTCGGGGGGGGGGGGGGGCTTTAGACTGCTTCACCTGTTCGAAACCACGGCCTTCATTATATTCTAGATCATCCCTGCCCTGCGCAACCCATTGATAATGCTCGGGAATCGTCTGGAAAACAACTGAGACCACACATGGTGTGAAGAGGAATGTTTGAGGCTGTCAGCTGGGTCTACGAAGTGTTGATCATCACAGCCAGCAGCAATTTATTTCCTATTCCGCATAAATGCTTGTTTAAATACTCCAGTTCAAATAATTTTGACGTCTGGAATGGAGATGCAAACAATACCATACATTTCGGGCTGTTTATCTTGTACCTGATGATAGATTTGTCAAAATAGATGACAGGACCAATATAAGCTTACCGATTTTTAACAGAATTGTATTGTTCTGGCACATCTGAATACAAATAAACAATGTCATAGTGCAGCCATTGTGCATGCAAATTCGTCAAAACTTGGCACTAATAATATTGTGTATCTTGCATATCAGTCTACAACGGCATTTGTTGTTGAAATTTGTATTCAGTTCCCATTAACACAATTGGAAATTTTTAGTTCAGTATTCGAAATTCTTTGACGACTGGAGTGCGATAGGGATTTACAAACCAATGCAGGCCAACCCAAACTCGTTTTGATATGCGAGGGTCTAAAACTTATTAGAATAGGAAAAGTCATATCCCGATAATGTTTTTTAGGGTTCCTTTTCCCGTCAACTTCCAGAATGAGAGCATCACAGGTGATAACAGCCCAACTGTTGCTTCTGCTCAGTGCTTACGCCGCTGATTACAGAGTTTCTGAGACGAATCTAACGGCTGAGACACGGAGGGAAGTGAAGGAGCTGGAATCTCAGTATGCGGACTATATGCCAAGGGAATGTAGAAAAGGTAAATACAGAAGCCTCCAACTCGTGGTCCTTTCAAATTTAGACTAAAAGTACTCGTACCAGTTGATGGAAAATAGTTCTTGAGAAAAAGAATGATATCAAGATATTTTGATTTGGTTAGTTTTAACACAAGAGGTAATTTTGTGAGACAAATCGGCAGTAATTTGAGCCAAAAAGAGATAAGATTGTCATTATCATGCCCGTCTCAATACTGATCAATAGGCGGGGTTCGTTTTCTGCTATGTATAGATCCGGTTATTCTATCAGTCGGCTGCTTCCAGGCGGTTGTGAATCCGATCCGATAAATAGAACTTACCGGATTTAGAAGAACGCACTATACGCCTTTCAATTTTGAATTAGGACATTTAAAGGGGGGCACGCCGTTCGTTCGCATACATTTACTGTGGGCCCAACTATATCTAGTTCCTATTTCTAACGACAGGCGTAGCCAAATGTCATGATACATGCGCGCGTCGCCAGTTGTATACATGTATTTGTGTACAATTGGTGCGCGTATACTGTTTCCCGATCGCTGCGCGTTATAATTTAGGTTGTCCACTTGGTTTATCATGATGAGAATAATACAAAGTTTATGTAGTGTTTCAATCATCGCTAATCTTTTAAAAAACGAGAGGTTTTCTCTGGTGGCGTGTGTCATTTTCATGGAAACAACAATCAGAGTAAACAGACAGCGTAAATAAGCAGGATATGACAGTGTCACATCGCTGAGGTAAAACGAATGCTCTTGGTTGTAACACGGATATACAGATGGAGGCACCGCTATTCGATTAATTTTACCTTTCAGATATCTGCCTGGGTCAATCAATCAATGATCCCGATAGGGGGCAATTTGACTGCCCCGATGCTTCCATTGGTCAGGTCGTACATCTAACCTGCCCCTATGACAATACCTCCGAAACTAATATCACGTGCAATATCAAAAACAAGAAGGCATCATGGAGTACATTGATCTCAACAGCAATAAAAAAATGTCCGATGTCTTACTTCGGTCAACAATTGGACGTTTTAGCTGGATATTTGGTAAGTTATTGTCGGGCGAGATCCTACTTCAGTCGACAAATGGATCACTCGCTGAAATTGCATGTTATGAGAATGGGGACCACTTAATAACCAATGGAAGAAGGATGGGGCAATTTTTCACCTCTAAGAGTAATTCTGTACACTCCATTTACAATTTGGAGAGAAGGCTAAACATGTCACGACCTATAGTTGGGCTACACCCCGGACGCAGTGGACCGGCCTCGTTCCTCACCCTCACCATAAGGAGACCAAACTAGGATGACGCCCAGGGAGTCTAAGTAGGGCAAGCCTTGGGTGATATTTTCTTCGAAAAAACCTCGGACGAAATCCATCTACATGCATATCATATCAATTCTAATTGTCTTCCAGACAATGAATACCACTAACACAACCCTAACCAATGCTGTCGACCGTCTGTGGACACTTCTTGTGAAAATGAAGTATGACGTCACGGTTCGCGCCATGAGAACCGTGTCGCAAACAACAGAAAAAACCAAGGAGATCGACCTTGACCCGTGTACGACCTTGAAACTTCTAGAGGTCGCCGAAGTGATACTCGTGGCAGATTCAGATGTGGTTTTCCAGGCAAGCGGGTACTATAAAAAGTAAGTTGTGGAATTGATTCCGGTGCAGCAGTAACCCCCCCCCCCCCGCCCTTTAAACATTAAATATGCGATTCTACAACTCATGAATCAAAATTGGCAAGTATATATTAATCCATACTTGATATTGGCCATTGCAGGAAATTAAAAAGTGTTTCTTTCCTTGCAGGATTGTTGAGTTCGTTTTGAGAGCTAATGAGACGAGTCTGGGCATCTTGTGCCCGGATACTCCACTTTATATGACCATAACTGAAACTGTTCATATGCATGATGGTTCCAGAAAGGCATTTTCTGGTCCAGAGGCTATCATTGTGGAGTTCAGCGCTAAGATGGTAAGTTTTGGCCTAAAAATTATAACTTCAGAAAAAGATGTTTAACCATGATTGAACGAAACGATACCTTACTAGGCTCTAATGAAAGACCGGTACGTGGAGATATTGGACATATGAACCGCACGCTATATGTTGTCTACTCAATCTACATGCAGGTTTAGTAAAGCGAAATTTCATTTTCTAACAGGAAGATGCATCTGTCATCAAGGACAGATTTTGCTCGGACGGTGCAAATATGGTCGTTAAAGGTAAAGTGTATCATATCATATTCACTTCTACATGTATATTCCCTGAACTCTCGAAAGCGGCTAATCCGTATTCATTACGGCCACGGATTCGTAGTAATAACGTTTGAAGGCAGTGCCATAAGTCGTTTAAAACAAAACAGATTCAGCCAAATTGTTTCAATGAATTATTTTAACCATGTCGCAAACCGTCGTGTGTCAAGAAACCCAAAAAGTCTTATGACAATGCAATGGCCTATTCAAGGCCATTCAGAGGAAATGGCGGTAAATTCCAACAGGGACGGAACGACGTCATAAAAAAAGAGTTCTTGTTTTGCGCGAGGAGGATGAAAGTGGAATATTTCACAACCAGTCCAGTGCCTAGGTCCGTTGCAAGTTTGATAGATGAAGTAGAAATAGGAAAGGAAGCATCATTTTGAAAAATATAGTTTTTGGTCTTTGTCAGGTCGGCAAGTGTCGTTGCTGTGGAGTACAAACCACACATGCACCCTGCTAGGCGATTCATCCCAAACGGTTCGGTGTCGGTGTGACTTCTATGCGACGACGGGTGGAGTGGTAAGTTTATATTTTTTACACTAAGTTTTTCGTCTTCTCGCCACCCGGCCTCCCCCCCCCCCCCACACACACACACACTGGCAAAATCTGAAATGAGTTTTTTAACACACTCATATCAGATTTTGCAGCAAATAATTGTTGGGGTAATTTTCCTGTTTCCACTAATAGCATGTTTACCAAGTTGGTCATTTTTTCTTGATCGCAGAAGATAAGGTAAACAGTTGGTCATTTTTTCTTGTTCTATCAACACTACTTACTAATTCAGATATATCTTCTTCCTCCACCAATACCATGTTGGCTATTTCTTCTTGTTATATTTAGGCAGACGGACGATTCATAGCAGACTCGGCGTTTTGGGTAAGAAGTTTGGGGCTTTATCTTTGCTTTTCCCTCTTCTTCAGGGAGTGACGACTTTGTTCATTACAGACGATGCATTTTGGGTAAGCCTAACAAATTCTCCCTTTCTGAATTTCTTTTTAAAAAGAATTCGATAATCACATTAGATCTATTTTCCTGTAGATAATTTGTGTCCTTATATATTTTTTCAGAGATTTCCCCATGTGGTAGAACTTGCCATTGTCTCGTATATTTTGGGATCCATATCAATAATTTGTCTGGTGCTCACGATTCTGACTTTTACAATATTCCCGTAAGTAGGCCTAATGTCAGAGTAGTAGATACAATAATTTAGTGCTTGACTGTCGCTCAGCATCGCGCAGGTGGTTAACGCTGCCTAATTCAGAATTTATAATAATTCGTCATGGGAAGAGTTCCATTCCATTATCTCTACCATATTTCGCATTCCCAAACCAAGTCAACCAACGAAGTTTGCAAAATTCTCGTGGATAATGAACGCTGTTTCATCTGCTTTTGGTATGATATTCACCCTGACGCACATTCGATGATAAGAATTGACATGAGTGCATGCCCATTTATATATTTATTGTTGCACACCTATCGGCATTAGTTTAGCGTTACGATGTAGCAGATAGCGTTAATAGTATAAAACGAAAGAGCATTCCGCTGGCATGAATCGCCCTCTGCAATCGTTTCTCAACGACAAGAACACGTTACGAGACCTGTTCTCCTTTCAGGCACCTCCGCCGCGAGAGGGCCACCATGATCTTACTAAATCTCTGTTCGTCATTGCTTCTCCTATACGTCGTCTTCATGACCTCCACGCTCCTTACCAGCAGCTACCATGGCTGCGCACTGGCCAACATTCTCCGCCTCTACTTCCTGTTGGCTTCCCTCATCTGGAATGGCGTGGAGGGTGTTAATATGTATATCAAACTGGTGCGTGTCGTTGGATCTCACATTTCACACTTCGTCTGGAAGGCTGCAGCTGTGGCTTGGGGTGAGTTCTCAAGAACAAAACTGGGTCTTAGCTTCTGAAATAAAGTAATCATTAAAGTGAAGAAACCCCTGCCCTGTGGCTCTTTGCACTATAATCCATTCAAATCTGCTTAAACCGTCAAGGCCACCCTCCCCATTGGCGCTTCATACCGCATAACCATGTACAAGGGAAACTTAACGAAAGCCAATCGTGCGTGATACAGTAATGTTGAGATGTGGCACTCGGCCTCCAGAATGACGGTATCGTGGCATATAGACTCCGACCTGCAACCCCTGGTGCAGTGTACTCAAAAGCATCTGAACATTAACAAATCAAGTTCAAATTAACAAACGTAGGCTATTTTGCCATCGGCGCTCGGTTCCTCATTATCCATTTATTCCTTTAGATCTGTAGATGCTTCGTCTTGTTGCAGGATTTCCTGTCGTTATCCTGGGCGTGGCATTCGCTTGTAACATTCACATTTTTCACGGAGAATGGGAGAAATGTGTTTACAAGTAAGTACAGTCAAGGTCATTTTCGAGATTGTACAACAGCTCGTGCGCTGCTGAAATACCTCAGAGCCATCAATATAAAAAATGGTTGGTTGGTGTTATTGCCATCAAGTGTCATAATGTAACTCCAAAAAAGGCGTTGACGGACTCGTTTTTCAGATATTGAATCCTCGGTAAAAAGTATTCATTAAGCAAATACCGTTTTCGTTAACCACTGCCACAGTGACGCTGCAGGCGCTAAATGCCGTAGTTATGTTGAAAATCAGGAACGAGCCATGAGGGAGAGGTTGTTACCATTTTTGTTTCAATGACGCAATTCATTTAAACAGCACAGTGTTACTCACAAAATTTGGAGACCGAAAATATTCGGTAACGTAAATATCTTGGTAACCTTTATCCTGAAAAGTGAGAAGGATGAACGTACATTTCATTCATCGAGATTAGTGTTATTCTTTACTGTCAGTTGCAATTCCATTTTCGTGTCAATTCTTTTACCTTTTTGTGCCACCGCCTTCTTCTCTGGCTGCCAGACCGAGTTAAGGCCATTCAAAATAAATTACTTGTTTATCATCACTCCACCTCACGATATTTGGAGGGGAGGCCCTTTGATATTGATATTTGATATTTTGTTTGGCGCCAATGTTTGATGGGGAGGGCCTTTGATATTTGGTATTTGATATTTTTCGGTCATGAACTTGGCAATGTATTCCATTGGGAGGGGCTTTGATATTCGATATTTGATAATTTTTGGACTGACATATTACAAATGTATGTATAAGCCATGTCAAGTAGCACCATGATCTGCTGATGATTTATTCCCCTGACATTTTACATGTACCGTACAAATCCATGTACATCTGACACAAGCATGCAAAGTGACAGCAAGCAGCATGGCCCCAAGTCTCGCCCATTGAAAACATTCTCCTCATACACCACATAGTGTGTGAGCTTTGGTCAAACATTCATGCGTTGAGCAAGAAATAAAAACACATGCGTTTATTCATCTCGATTCCAGGCTCATCGGCAATATAAAAATAACTGGTAGGCCTATACGCATTTGCCCACGCAGGTATGAGGTTGAGAAAGTATTGGTTCCAAAATCTCCCCGAGTGTAGTCTCACTGAGTCAATAATTCTTTTGTGTGCTGACAATTCACTTTGAATGAAAATAATTCATTGCCGTTGAGCGAGACTGGTGTCACCCTGTACTGAGGTATTGAGACATTTTTTCAGCATCGGCTGGCTGCATGCTGCGTCTCTGGATTTGTTTAGTCTTAACTAATCACTTGTACCACATGTGTGATGTCCAGAACGGGGAAATGGATATCAATTATCAACAGGCCACCGGGTCAGGTAAAATTAGGGCGGTAGGTTGTTTGAATCTGAGTTGGAAGTTGAGGGCACAACTTGGAGCGGACGGTACCTTGATATTTGATATATCGAATATCAAAATAATCGGCACGGGACCTAAATGTCGGGGCGGGCGGTGATGATAAACAAGTAATTTATGTTGAATGGCCTAAAGTCTGCATCGATAACTCGATATGTGCATGAGCAAACCCTGACTCTTCGTTATCAGATACACCGGTACGATGTAATCCTATATATGCATTAGCTGCCTTTAGACTTCAACATGTTAAAGATTCAGATAAAAAATTGCAATACGCCGTGCAGTATCTCAGTGATGTTCTCTTCGACTTTATTTCATAATATCGGACTGACATTTACTGTGAAATATGATCGTAAAAAGAAAATATATAGAACGCACCTGTTATCTCCCATCAAACAGTAATAATAATGGATGCAACAATAGACGACTCGATAAAGGCGCATTGTTCACTTACTAATTAACTCTCATATTGCTAAGATAATTATTTTTTGACACCTATCAATATCAGGTTGTGTTCTGTCTATTTTTTGACCCCGTCGTCAGTAAAAGGTCCCGACTAGGACTTTACAGCGGTGAACAGACACAATACGCGGTATTTCCTCAGTACTGGCCTCAAAAAGTAAAAAATGGCCATAAACCGAAATTATGATTCGTTATAACCAGTGTAAGATCATGTTCACCAAATTCGTCATCTTTCAAACTCGTAAAGCGTTGCCTAAACTCACAGTCTATTCCGTTTCTGTCCAAATATGTTGTCTCGAGCGGTCGCCATTACATTCATGGCGCTTTTACCACTGAATGTCTATCGTCATCTTCACCAACTCGGGATCTTCCAAACCCGCAAAGCGTTGCCTAGGTTCAGTGTATCCAGATCGTTGTCGTCTTCAGCGATCGCGTTAGTGACGGTAGTTGATAAAGTATGGAATTAGTGAAACCTTGGAAACACTGATAAACCTTGGAATATTCAATGTAAACCATGGAATCACTGTGCAAATAGCGCGGGAAATCGGGTGCGTTCCTTCCACGATTTATACCCTCCCAACTGACAGTCTCGTCCCAGCTGACTTTATTGATAGCAATTTGCCAGTTAGTTCAGAAGCCAACATTTTTAATGTGGAGGATGACGTCATCAATTGGCAATGCGCTGTGGTCGTTAAAATATTTTATTTCTCTTCAATGGAAGCAAAAATTAGTTTTTATGATTGTTTTGTATTCCATAGACGATAAAGTATTATGCTCGGTACTAGATGCACGAGATCATAGGACAAACACACACGTGAATAAAAAAACCGCTTAGAACTGGTGACGTCACAAAGATCTCTGCATCCCTCGATGCGTACTGGAAGATGTAAGAAATCGCTCACGGCGAAGGAAATTTTTCATCCGCAAACTTCGGTAATAAACATACATGACTAGGCTTCTTTTATTCATCGTTTGTTATAAAATATCTGTCAATCATAGACAATTAGGCCTAGACATAGTCGTCAACCTTATCCATGCATAATGCATGACAGGCCCCCAATTTTCTCTGTATCACCCTGTATGAACAGACCGATCCGTAGTTCAAATAGGCCCCGCGTGGTGGTGGCGTATTTATAAGCGGAGCGCTATTGGTTCATATTATGGGTGTGTGGTGGGCGTGTCTTCCCATATTTGGGAGATCAGTACTGTACACTGGAGGCGAGGTACAACTGGGTTGTTCTAAAATATAGACTATTGAATCGGATATGCGACAGATTTCTAAATTACCATAAAATTCCGATCTGATCATGTAAGAATAAGCTCCAAATGTTGATTCGTAACCACGTTAGGTTCGAATGGCATTATTTCATGTTTTTATGCATTTTTAGGACTGATTCCAAGGTTTATCACTGGTTCCAAGGTTTCACTGATTCCAAGCTTTATCAACTACCGTTAGTGACTCTGTTACAAATGTGACTGTAATCATCCTGCCTTCATTGTTCGGAAAGCGACGCCTAGATAACAGCTGTCGCCGTCGCAAGTCGCCATGGCGTGCATGGCGCTATACCAATATGTGTAATCATCTTCACAGCATGGTCATCTTCAAAACTTGTAAAGGGTTGCCTTCATTCACATCATTCCCTACTTTCATCTGTTACTTTCCAGATGTCGTCTTCAGCGGGTCACTATGATGTTCGTGGCACTGTTACCAATGTGCATCATCATCCTTACCAACCTGGTCGTCTTCTCCATGGTCCTGAAGATACTAGCTCAGAGGAGCAAGCAGCTTCAGCTAGGTAAGATTACATGTCAAGAATTATGTTGTGTTTCCTTGAATCTTGGAGTAATAGTCAAGATAATTACTCCAAGCTTGAATATACTGTAAAATCACCCGGTGTCTGCCAATCGTGTTCAGATTCAGTCCACAAGTGGTGATCAAAAACAAACTTAAATATGAAATATCAATATGAATATGCAAAGGAAAAATTGAGTTTCAAATGTGAACAATTTCAGTCCTGTTGTTATAGAACAATTGCCGTCTTTATCCAGCGCTTTATTCTGACCCGACCAGCAATGGCAGGCCTAGCACACTCTGTTTTGAATAGAGGGAGACTCCATCATTCCTTTTGTTTGAGATTGGACAGGTGTGAATTAATCTGGCAATATTAGCCTCCTGTGCATAAGTGCATGCAAACACTAAAATGTTTGGTTTTTGCTAATTTAGGGTCAAATAAATCACCCAAAAGTTTTGAAAGCTTCACAAATGATTGTCGCAAGGAAGTACTTTATGATAGTTTGCGAAATTTTGATTAATTCTAGGTGGAAAGTAATATTTTTCGCATATTTGTTGGGAAAAAAATTGAAAATCCTCCAATTTTCAACCCCCCTATGGACACTATGAATTTTTCTCCAATAAAGCTGAAATCTTGGGAATATAATCCTAAGAGTTGTATCAACCACATCTGAAGTCGGGAGTTTGTATCAAATGTATAGTTTCGGAGCTAGCGCAGCTAGCGCAGCTAGAAATGCCCCCAAAACCCAATTTCTCAGGAATTTACACTACGGGCTACGAGTGAAGCATTACAGATTTACCAAAATTTTCAACCTACAGATGGACCCATCGAATTTCCATCCAAAGCACTCCAAATTTTGCCAGTAAATACCTAGACATATATAGAATTGTGTCAGAAGTCGGGAGTTGGGATTATTTTAACACCCCGCCCAAAAAGCCAACTTTATTGATATTTCCTATGCATTTTCCATTAGGCTTGCCAGGACCAATTAAGCAGGTGCACTAATTGGCTTGATTGGCTAGGCCCGCAATAGCTGGTAATGCCGAGGTCTGTCTTGAAGCGCTTAAGAAAACTTGACAATATTCTTATTTTCGCATTGTGCATTCAAAGTAATTCATCAATCATCTAATGTAGCACGCGTTATCAATGATTGTTAACCACATTCTGGATGTCCAGGGAACCATCTTTCTGATGACATAATAAATCACTCTTTCCCGGTGTAGAGAACTCCCCAAAGTAAATGGTGGAGTCTTCAGCACACAAAACAAAATCGCGCTCATAGTCAAGCCCGGTGAACTTAAGTTTCCCATCCTTGGCCAGAAAGACCTTGAGCTTTCTGTCCGAACGTTTTCCAGTGACACAAACGAAATCTCGAATCCCATCGTCATTGAAATGTCCTGTGCTGAGAAAGGAACCAAAGGGACAGGTCTTAGTGGTGTCCAGTACAACGACTGCGTCTCCAATTGTCCCCCGAGCGGAGCCAGGACGGACAACGATCTTGGTAAAAGGATCAGGAGAGGTTGTTTTCGTCCAGTGGCATACCAAGTCACTGAACGTGTCGTTATTCAAGAGGACGATAAATAATAGACCTTGATGACCTGGATCGTTTTTGAGGCAGTATCGCCAGGAAGAACCTGGCACTAGTACGGGGGCTTTGTCGATGTTGGTTATCCATACCTCGCCTGAAATATCATTTTGACAAAGGATCTGCTGTTTCCCATTACTCCAAAACGTACCAACGTCGTTAAACTCACCTGTTACGAGAGAACACCACTTAACTGACCATGTCCAAGTTTCTTTGACCCTCTGTTTCGAATCCACCGATGAATCAACACGGTCAAGGAAAGTGAAATATTTCCTTTGTAGTGTATCATCATCGCACATGACGTCACTGATGCCGTTCTTATCGAAGTCTCCAATTCTCAGAGCGGCTTTGTGAGAGGTCGGACAAAAAGTATACGGCAGTTCTCCAGTGATTTCGAAATAGCTTCCCCGCGACTCCGCAAACTGTAGCGTGCCTGCTGTTGCATTATGGCAAATCAAATCAGTCATTGTATCATTGTTGATGTCGGCCAGCAGTAGCTTCCCGCCCGTAGTTGGTGCACAAAACCGGGTGACAGAAGGTCTTTTGCCCGATATGGCTCCTTGAGAGTTTTTAGTAATCGTCTTTATCCTTTCAACGCACAGCAGGCAATTTTTGTCGCGAAGGAAACTAAATGCTGAACACCTGCTGTCTGATATACACAATCCAATACAATCTACCAAACTTCGACTTTTGACAGTTTTGCCTGTCTGTCCTTCTGTTAATTGAACATCGTATTTCAGTTCAAAATCGTAGGTAACTTTGAGTGCATCGAGCCTTAACAACAAGAACAGTTGAAGGGCGATTTGAGAAAACATCCATCTAGACATGATTAGACTTGGACTGTGACTGGAGCCAGGTTTATCAGAATTGCCGAGCGTAACAGTTGCTGAATATTGATAAATGTGACGACGCAATGATATAATACTTAAAGTACGCATGATCTAGCACTCGAGTTTCAAAAACATAAAATGTGGTGATGTTGATCATTATTTATTCAGTTGGCTGAGTGTCCTGAACCATTTTCCTTTCGTGTCATATCGATCTTTGAACGAGTGTCCACAAACAAAAATGTTGTTCCACAGTGGCGCTTCTATTCTCACGCACTCATCAGCCTCATGTTTGTCCGTGAGAATAATTATGCGAGTGCGATCGTATCATAGATAAAAGAGAGACTTTAGTACTTCGACGGAATGTCCTGTATGTTTTTTTAGGAGTTGAGAGCGCATCGACCTTAAACAATATAAAACAGACAAAGGGCGATTTGAGATTGACATTATTTGACTTGGAATGACCGAAGGGATTTTCCTTGGTGCTATGTTTATCTTTGTCGGGTATATGTCGAGTATTGAGAGACGAAAACACTGAATGATACTAGCCCAAGATTTGTCTGAAACCAGAACAACCAATCATGTTTCAAAAATGCAAAATTTAGTGGTTCTATCGCCGGCGCAAAGGCCGCAGTCTATTCAGTTAGTTGTCGTTTCAAACTGACGAATCGATGGCTGGAGTGCTTTGAATTGTAAATAATTTCCAACTGCGTAAGTACGTGCTAGAAGCAACATTAAAGTGCATCATCGAAAGGGGGCTTTTTACAAGAGAAATCGAATTCTGTGTATCGCTCCTATGGCTGGGCGTGGCTTGAATCTTGTCACGAAATACATACCAGATCGACTAGTTTTGTTGATCTTCCTCTGATACCAGGAAAAGACTATAGACATTTTCACACAGGTTAGAGGTTGCAAAATGAAAAAAGTATTTACAAATTATGTCACCTTTATCACATCTTGACCAAACATGTTTAAAGGGAGATAGCAGTCTCACGTGGTAATCTCGCTTAGATATTTATGAGCTTATCCTTCCAGACAATAGGCGCGCGCTGAAGGTACAACTTGTCGGAGCGGTAGCCATGCTGACCCTGCTGGGCGTCCCTTGGATCTTCAGCTGTCTCGGCCTGGTGGACGTCAGCGCCGAGAGTAGTCTCGGAGCTTTCCAATTGACGTGTCAGGTACAGATATCCCAATTCCTTGAATTATTCATTAAACACAGCGTCAAATGCATTAGAGTGTCGCCGTGTTAGCATACCACAATAGGTTTTAGTGTGGTCCGATTGTTGACGATAGAAAGACTTAAATCACGGATTCTTACGGATAGAATGACTTGCGACGAGGCTGGAAAAACGTGTAAAACAGTCTTTCAGAACGGAAAAACGTTACACCCTCACTCTCCAGTCATGTACATGAAACCCTTATTTCTTCCAGGTGTTCTTCATCGTATTTACCAACCTCCAAGGTACATTTATATTCATATTCCACTGTCTACGACAGCAAGAGGTGCGTATGACGTGGAAGAAATTCGCGTACCGCCATCTTGGAAAGGATGCTTCTTATGAAGTTCAAAGTCGGCTGACGTCATCTGGGACGAATTCTCCCCATACGACCAAGAGGGTGGCTACGAGTATGTTTAGTTGCAGTCCTGCTAGTAGTGATCCTGGGCTCAGCACGCCGCCCCTTCCGCACCGGCCAGAGAGCGACACACGCTACTAGCAGAGATGACAGTTTACTGCATTATAGTAGAGGGAACATACATGTAATGTGATAATTCGACATTATGTTGATAATATTAGAGAGTCACATTTGTATAAACGAAAACACGTGATCAGAAAGATACTGCGTCTACGTATTAATGAACACTTAATTATAACTATTACAGTACTAATGTCTCATTTTATGACATAGGCATGTAAAAATACAAGTTCACTGAAGCACACCGTAAATTAATGAATACAATGACTGCAGCATTTACACATGTAGCTCATGAAGCACAGCCAATTTTCAAATAGACCAATCCTACAACGATTTGATCCGGGCTTTTTGTCGAACAGGGCCACTCATTGGAAAGAATTGGAACATGACAAAATTAATTTGGCATCCTTTTATATACTATATGCCTTCAAGACTATGTTTGGATCGTGCTCGAAATCAGGCTCTGGTTAATGAAAACCACGCGATATTTTCGCGAGATTGGGAATCAGGGAATTGTCTATTCCTTAGAAGACGGTGTATTGTTAGCAATGTAAACATACAACAAAAACGACAAGACTTCTGTGTGACACACACTGGCACACAAACATGCATAGCGGTATATAGTTTATAATCATACTATAACATACAATGTATCTGTACAGGCATTTGAAGTGAATAAATATAGGCTATGATCTACGGGCCTTGACGTTTATATGAGTACAGGGTTTCGCCATGGAAAAGTATTTACAGTTGTCATGACATAACTATATCAGGAATAAATCTCTTCCTTACAGCTCCAGTCGATTCTTATCTTCGAGGTCAAGGACGTTCCAACTCGTGTAACAGAGCATTGTCCGTCTGGAAAAACTGTAACTTAACTCAAATATGCTATTTATTCCCTCTTAACTTGCAAATGAGAAGATACCATTTCATCGGCGCAATTCAGAAGATGCAAATACAACAAAGAACAACAGCCACTATGAATTATTAAACTACGGATGCTTCCCATGAATGATAACACGATGCATTATATTTCACCAATATGAAAGCTAGAACGCGGCACAGGTCCCTGGTGTGCGATATCGTTCACAGCGGATCCCAACTCATACATGATATTACGAATCCTTGGATGACAACGTTATTGTCTTGTTTCCCATGAGGAACAACCGCCGCCAGTCAAGATGATGTAATTCGTATATCTACTGCCGACACAGATCCATATTCTGAGTTATTTCTAAATAACCAAGTTGTCGGAGAATTGAGTTCGCCGTCTTCTATTAGTGGTCATAGAAAGGAAACGAACTGGGTGAACCATGCGGGGAACCATGGTCAAGGTGGCCCATCCATCAATGTCGCGTGTGCACAAAACACAATCAAAAACTGCAACCATGTTTGACCGCGTGACTCCTTGGAATACATGCCCCAATACCACTTTTGGATAAAGATTAGAGCAATTATTCCGAGGAGTTCCATTGCTTTCCAACCAATGCCACTTTATTCCCTTTTTGGATGGGATCACTACCAGTCAAATTCATTATGTGGACTAAAATGTGGACTAAACTAAACATGCCTGATGAATCTAACTCTGTGATACTTGTGTTAAGAATCATAACCTTAAGCTTGACGTTGTAACTTTGCTGTCCGATCTGACGCTCGATGTACACAATATGGAAAGATTAAGCATCATGCACACCAATGTTAACTGACCCCAAGTCTCGATTAACAATGTTTGAAGCAGACAAACACACCACTTGTTCAGCTACTGTCTTCTCTGTTTCGATTTTCAAATTCGGGGTCATTATCTAAAGGCACGGATGATATCCCCATCTAAAATTGTGCTCATCAAATATTTGGTGAAACGATGACTTTTCTTCGCCAGACAGATAGATCGCACTATAGCACACCAACGAGACACAAACTAGCTACACGACTTAAGAATTACGTAAATAAAGAATAATCCGACGATATGTGATTTGGTAGGATGTGATGTCACACGCGAGGCCATGTTTCCGGTATTGCATAAGTCTGAACTGCAACAAGTGACGCATTGGCCAGTACCTGAAAAAAAAACAGTGGTGAAATGCAATAAATCAAAATTGAGGTTGCGAGCTTCCTTTACGTGCGCGTTTATGGCAAGCCGTCTGTCTAATAATTAAGAAAACCAGGTTTTATTGAAAAAAAACTGGTTTTCTTCATAAAAAACTTAGTTTCATGGCCATTATTTTCAAAACCTAATCTTTTTACCTCGTCCCGGACTGGCCCAAGCATGGCAGGGCCGCACAACCCGGGTAAACTAAGGTCTCACTAGCCAGTGGTGATCAGGTCAACATTGGTCCCCCCTTAAAAAGAAAGTTCTTCAATCTCAGGCGATTACCATGGATACAGATAAGCCTATCATATCGCTATTGCTGCATGTTCAAATGTCGGTGTCCTGGGTATTTTGTGAAGAGGTAGCTCTGACGATTATTTGAGGAAAATATCAGCTTCTTCTGTGCACGTCCGCAGTGACCAGGCCTCGCATGCTTTTTATAGCTCAATCGGATGTTGACATGAACTGGTTCCTGTCAGAGTGCACATGTTCTCAAGGTGAGACTTCGCGGTCAAAATGCTCAAAGAAAAGCCGCAACGACACCCTATTTTGGTATCAAAATTTAAAATTGTTATTATTTGGCTTTCTCAAGGTGATAAGTAGAAGTTTATAAAAATATTATTTCACCATCCATGTTAATCGTCAAGTTATAAGGCGGCAAGGTGAAATTTTCAAAATTTTCATCGATGTACAGGGTGTCTCATGTATTGTGCTGCCCCCATGTTCTCATGACTGAATTACTTGATAACAATGAAAGCTGGCCAGATGTATTCTAGAAGCGACAAGCTATTCAGAAATGTATAGGTTTATGTGTGAGAGTGATATACTGCAAGGTCGACAGCCACTTGAACAGGGGTATGCATGAAATGACGTCGCGCCATTTGTGGAGCCAGGTAGGCCCGGCCATTGCACTGGCTAGTGAGACCTAACGTGGATCGCCAATCTCGCCCCAAAGGAGCCACGCGAGTGCTGAGGTAAAAAGACTAGGTTGTTTCGAAACCAGGTTTTCTTCTTTCGAAACTAGGTTTTCTTCTTAAAAAACCAGGTTTCATGGAAAAAAAAACATGTTTTCTTCAACGAAACTAGGTTTTTTGGGAAGAAAACCAGGTTTTTATGAAAAAGCTAGGTCGTTTTAATTATTAGTCAAATGGCTGGATGAAAACATGGTTTTTTTCTTTTTTCGAAACTTGGTTTTGAAGAGAAATCATGGAACCTACACTTTATCTAAAAAGAATGAATTATTTTAAAAAAACATAGTTTTATAGAAGAAAACCTAGTTTTCTTGTTGAAAACACACTTTTCTTTAAAAACTTTTCTTTAAAAACTTAGTTTCATTGAAAAAAAACATGGTTTTCTTCCATGAAACCAGGTTTTTTAAGAAGAAAACCAGGTTCTTTTCAAGAAAACTAGGTTTTATTAATTATTGGACGAACGGCTTGCCATACGCGTTCGATGATAGTTGGCATTGTTCATCGCCCGCACCGGCGCTTTGGCATCATCTGTGACCTTGAATACCTTCCTCTGTATCAGGGAGTTTTCCCTCTGGCAATAATCGCCCAGCAGACGTTTTTAACGAAGTTTCAGCACCATGGTGGAGCGTTTCATTTTCTTATTTATTCCATTATCAGCATGCCAGAATGGTCTCCAAGTTTTTAGAGCGTTAAGCTGCTTCAACGAGGAAATTGATTTCTTATCGCAAAAGCAATCTCCTTATTGCAAGAAATGAACAAGATTCTTCTCAGATTGGCACGGAGCGATGGTTTCCGTCAAAATTAGCCGCTAAAAGTGCATTAGAAGCATAAAGGTCGGTATTTGACGGCGCCTGTTGTGACCATTGGCTGTCCCAAGAACGTTTAACGTGGCCTGCGTGCCGTGCACGTGTTGGTGTTAACTAATCGACTACCAGTGTTTGCGACAGGATTATGTTGCCGAGGGACACGAAACATTTGATCCTAAGATACTAAAGATGCGTAAATAAAACTATTTATTGGCAAACCCACTCATAGAAACCAGCGCAAATTCTATTGAAACTCTTTTTTTCACTCAATTTCCATTTTGCACGCAGCTAGACATTTTTTTAATGTCCCAGAAGGTTTCTAATTGTAATCTTATACCGCACTCTCATCCGTCACGGCGATCGGCCTATCTTTCTCGAGACAGCTGCCACGACATGAATGCATAACAGGGTCACATGCGGACGTGAATTCCATTAGAATTTGCGACTATCGGATACGGTTTTACAATTTCCATTTTAAAAAGATTTGTTCGCAATTTTTCGTTCAATTATTCATTTTCAATGCTACTCCCGTCAACACCGGCGGTTTGTGACGAGAATCGATGGATGGAATCGAATGACGGATATCAAGATGAATTTGATAAAGGTCCCCGCAATCAAATTAAGACCTTCGTGACTGCCCGGGTGCTAACAGATACTTGACGTAAGTTTAGCTGGGGTCAGCTACAAGAAGTCGAGCCATACCGCCAATGTTTTGTACTTTTTACTTCATCGCTTGTACGGATTGCGAAACCAACCATTTTTACAGTGTACGTGGTGATTACCGACCTGGTTCTATGCGTACCTTTAACACCCTTGCAAACTGGACGACATCTATCGGCACAACCTCTAAAAAACTTTTGAATAGATCCAGATATTTCTATTTTTTCTACCTGAAAAGACACAAGACAACGCATTCATCAGTTTATGCTTTTTTCCCTTTGACTTCAGCCAGCACTCGCATCAAAAACCAGCCAATATGAGCGATAACTATTGATTAGAATAGGAGCTGATTTATCGACGGATTTAAAAACTTTAAATCGACGGCTTTCTAGTCTAATTTAATCATTTTAAAGTCTATTTATTTTAAGCTGCGGTGAATTCAACTAGAGATTAATTAATACGTTCAAGGAAATGACCGAAATCATACAATGCCGAATCATAATAAGATGGAATCAACAAGAAAATAGATTAGCCAAATTAATTTCACCAAAATATGAGATGAGCGTTAACGATGACATTAGCTTTTGAGCCAACCTACATGTACGTAGTATTAGGGAATTTGTCACGAAACTGAGCCGGAGAAAGCGCAACCCCGGAGGAGGCCAACATTGTCGTAAAGTCGCCTGGTTTACTAATGAGTTCATAAAGGTCGGGGATGTTGCTCGGAGCTGTACCAGGCATCTTAATTGAAAAACGCGTGACCAGTCAGGCAAGGAACCTCGATGAGCGAGTTTCATCGGCCCGATCAAACTTAGCGCCCGATCAATCGATTCTTCTGAAGAAGTGGGAAGCGGGATTTCTGGACCTTTATAGTTGATGCAGATTCGTCAGCAATGGGGCTATCCCGTATCCACTATCAGCCAACAAAAGTGCGTCAGTCCCAGAATTCTTCATGCAATGATTTTTACTAAACATGCTTTGGTGTCCAGGGGTAAATCTGGAGACACCTTAAAAATTTCAACTGGGAAATAACTGGGAAGGTCCTAGTGAATACTGCTGATTATTTATATCCTCGGTAGTATTTACTGTTTCTGGAATGACTATTCTGCACTAGTATCAACCTTGGAGTATATATACTTCAAAAACTGGAGTAAAAGTGATCAATTATTTGTATGCTTTTCACCCTAGTTTGCTGGACTAATCTAATCGCTCAGACGACCATTACGATTATTATCATAACGGCCCTCACCAGTGTCCCATATCCACCATGTCTGCATAGTTTATGTATTTTACTGCAGTGCTGAGTATATAGAATACTCTCGCCTGAAGTTCGCAGTCGACAAAGTTGAGATCCGGGTTCACTGTTTATTTAATCCATCAGGTTTTGGGCGGATTAACCTGAGGTCGACCGGAGTATGCGTTGTGATATATATGATTCTGAACCTTTTCCCGTTTTCAAAAGATGTTCAGAATATACTGCCTGCACACCCTCTTTCGGTGGTGGAGGTCCATTTTTGGATTCTTTCAGCATTTCGTCTGGCGTATGAATGGGACAGCCGGGATACTGGACACTATCTGGAATGGCGTATCGTATGACAAGTCGGCCCACGTTATGGAGATTTCTTGGCGGTTCAAACCCGACCGTGCCTCGCGGAACTTGGCTGAGGATTTTATAGCAACGCACCTGGGGTTTGAACATCCCGATGTTGTATTGCAGAGGACGGTTTCCCTGTACGCCGTGACACCTTCCGAGGCTGTTTTTGTTGTGGTACCTGTAGGTGTAAACTTGTACAGCTGCAAGGAGACGCCCTTGTGTTATGTCAGGCAACATGAGGAGGCAGTTAAGATTATCCGGATGCCCCTTTCATCTTTTCACAGACTTGCAGACATCATCGGCGACCCAGACGACAAGACCGTCGTCCTCCTTCATTTTCTTACACGCAGTGGCTCCACCTTGTTGATGCAGATTCTCTCGAGATTTCACGCCGAGAAGGACACCATCTGTATATCGGAAACTAGCCCCGACAGCCAGTTAATTTCCGACAGGGACAAGTATACTGCCGCAGAATTCAAATGTGTTTTTAGGAGTACATTTCGTCTGCTGTGCAAAGAACCAGCTTCGCTTATAGCAATGAAAACGAGTAATCCCGATTTTCTGGAATTCGCACCCTTGATAAAGGAAACGTTCCCAAAGATCTACCAGTTGTTTTCATACCGTAATGCACTGCCGATGAACCGATCACAACTTGTAATGTACAGCCAACTCCAGACTTTCAAATTGATGTACTTTACCCAAAAAAGCCCGTTGCACGCCTGGCTCCTTCGTCTGCCGCGAGAGCGGATGCTTCGGGACTACTATGGCGACAAGATGTACCAACAACTGAGGGGTTACCTACCTAATTTCACGATGTACCAGACCATCTGCATCCACACTGCGATCCAACTGAAGACCTACCAATCATATGTCAGCAATGGTGTTGGGGTAAGGGGCGTCTGGTATAAGGACATCAAGACAGAACCGAGGGCGGCGCTTGGGAAAATCTTGGACCATATTGCACTGGCGGAGTACAGCGATCAGGTGAGGAGTCATTCATTGAAAAAAATAAACTCCTCTATTTTTGTTATGTTTTTCAAGGTATGAAGGAATAATAAGAAGACACATATATTTTTTTCACAATTTAGTCCTTAGATAGCATGGCATGTTCATTTATATTGGGTTTTTTTCTTCACTAAAAGTTTCGTTCGTTATGTTCAAAGTCACGGCATGTGGGGGTCAAATTATGATATACTGGTAAGCATACCAGGTTGATGTCCGCGGTTTCTCCAGTAAAGGTGGTCGAAAGCAGTCTCAAAATATAAGGTGGGGACCGGTTACCCGTCTAATGTCTGCCTTTCAATGTTATTTTTAGATACCGGAAATGCTGAAGGCAATGGAGGAAGACTCGCACGGTACAAATTCACTGCAGGAAACAAAAAGATCAGCCGCGGATCACAATAACGTCCTTCCAGTTGATTCGGCCATGCCTGCTATCATCTCCGAGATGGACGACCTGTGTAGCGCCATGGAGCTGCCTCTTCTTTCGAGACAGCATCCCCTGGAGGGGACAATCACCAACACCAAGGCCGTCCTCTAGCTTATGATCTCTGATTGGGATAGGAACGTCTCCGATGCCTCCTTTCAAGATATCAGCCCTTGGAGAGGACGATCATGGATAGGACGCCAACGGTTATGAACTCATAAATCAACCGGATCCTCTCGAATGGCATCGAAGGTTCAGTACTCACCTCTCGTCACAGTAACAATATTATTTTTTAACTGTGCATATTGTGAAAATAGCTTTCTTTCTTTAATCAAGCAAAAAAAACAGGAATTTTGACCCATTTTTACCAGAAACCGGGAGTTCCCCTAACCGTATGGTTGGCTCTAGAACGAATGAGATGCAGAGTGCACTTCGTATCTACACCATAGTGAACCATCCTACCATGTCTCGTGATGTTACCTTTATGTAGTCTTCGCTGGTACATGTAGCTGAATTACCGCTGGAGATGCTAGTCTGACATGCCAGACAAGCACAAATTTCGCGGTGTGATAATACCACGTTGTTCGCGTCCTCAAGGGAATATAGGGTTGGTGCTAGAGGTGATTATAAGAAGGGCTGCCCTCAGGCCACGGGCGGTCAGTGATAAGCGTGGCTGGCGTTGGCCAAGTCCAAGGAGGATACCGCGGTGACGTCACGGCTTTTCCAAGATGGCGCTGCATATTGTAAACAAACTCGATCCACGGCCAAGGGAAAATCAAGTCATCAAAAAAGTTAGATTTTTCGCATCAAATCAGAGTTATTAGTACTTTTCTGCCACGAAATAAGTCTTCAGACAATAAGCTATCATTTGAATAATGAAAAGTGCTGTTTTGATGGGGAAAAATAGGGTTTTTTAAACCAAATAGCCGGCACCGATCTTCCAAAATTAGCGATGGTTTCAAAACAGTCTCCCAGATATGGGGCAATCTCTTCATTATCATAATGGGATTTGGAGGCATGTTTACAGATTTCACAAGTTCGAGACCTGTATTACCTAAAACTCGCATAGATCCCCATAGATCCCCTCTATTTGTCGAGTTAGCGCCCCTGTAAGATCATGCATTTTCGGACACAAGAACGAAATCTTCCTGCGGATATCGCGGTTTCGGTGATGATTTAAGGAGAAATTGACTGTTCTTAGAGTTGTATGGGACAGAAATGAGTTCATACTTCATGAATACATGAATTTATTATGATATGGGCGGGCTTTTAAGTCAAAACAATAACAAACTCAACTGCATCTCTACTGTATATTGCGTAGTGCATTGCCTAGTGTATTTCGTAGTGTATTTTAGCGGAGACATTATTTCCGCACTTTGGCCACGCCAAACGTCTTTTTTATTCGTGGAAGTTAATCTGCTCTGTAAATTTTATTTTACACAGGAAGAATCCATACTAGGTATTGCAATATTTCATGTCTATTGGTGTTTTTGTGTACAGGAGCGAACCAGACAGTGAGACGTGGAGATGTGTTCAGTGCTGGTGCTGTCAGTAGACTGAATCTGATTGGCCATAGCGATCACTAATATGGGTCGGGATCACGTGATGTGACGTCACCGCGGTATCCTCCTTGGGCCAAGTCGGAGGATAATATGAAGTATAATGAACCGGGAATATGTAATGGAATTCTTCTCCACGAAACCGGATCACCGCCGGCCTGACTTGGCATTCGAGACGTGCTGAGGGTACATGTCGAGTTTGAAAATATTCTTGGGAACAGGTTATAGAGTTTAAAACAGGAGAAAAAATATTATGCCGGATAAAGTACATCAATTTCTCTGCATCGATGTGAAAAAGCACACACCATAAAAAAAGGTACCTGGTATAACCGGGTGCTGACAGTTTTAGGCATCGTTCGTTTAACTATTTGAAATTTGAAATTGAATTGAGATTTTGGGATTGCTCATTGAATATCAATTTCAATGTGCTGTTGTCAAGACCGATATAGAAACACTACACATTTTTCATCGAGCTTGCATAAATCTGCCGAACACATACAAACAGTGCACACAAAACGAAGTACGCCTTTAAGACAGTCAAATTTATCTGAACAGAATTCCCATGCGTGTATGTAAAGATAGGATTGAAATCCAATTTACAATCGTTCGAGGGCAATGAAGTTGGGCGATTGCCGCATCCGTTCAGTCATGCATCTTTGAATAAAACATGATGCTGGACGTCGCACTCTAAACCTATAGGCTCTATCGGGTTACATGTATTTTTTAATTTGGAAAACCTGCAAATTAAAAAGAGCCCTTTTTCGGGCATTTTCATTTTTTTCTGAAATTTTCAACACAGCATTCTGATATTTCCAAATCATAGTAATATGGGTATCATATTTAGTGTGTTCGTAACGGTATTATAACACTTTCATGACCTCAAAATCGCTCTCTCTGATATGTTTTTTTTCTGATTTTTTCCGTATGAATTGAAAAGTGGTCCGAAACTTTTGGAATGACAACAGAGAGTGTACACTTACCTTACAATAATATTCTGAAGAACTACATATTTGAGATTCAAACGTTGTGAAGTTGTTGAGGCAGCTCGCTGGATCATGTGGTGTAAAACAGGTCAAACACTTTAAACCATCCACGACTAGTCCTGCAAGAAAAAGAGGATAACACTGGTCAAGGAATTTGGCTTATGGGTTATTGTGGAGTGGAACACGCCGCGAAAAACCCGGCCTTGTCCAAAGCGCTGAAGAGATCATGGGAGATTTCGAACCAGGTGAGGAAGCATCTGGTCGGATCATGCTGTCTAACGTGATGTACTTAAACCATCATCTTCAGGTCCTGCAAGTCACATAAACCCCATGAAGTCTCACCCTAGACAGTAGACAACAGAAACTGACAATTAATTGACCAATTCAAGAGCTTGAGAACTGCTTTCTGGGCTATTGGAGGAAAAGACGAGAAACAGCATGGCTTCTGAAGCACATCTGCGGCACCTGCAACTTGATCAGCTTGTCAATACCAATAGATGATAATGAAAACTAAAATGCATATACATGTAGATAAGAATATAAATTGTTGTAACCAATTCGTAATCTCCTCTTTTCAATACTAATGTATCACAAGGACTGAAAACTTTCAGCATGGAACCTTTTATGGGAGAATCGTAGGATCTCCATGACGAACGGTTCAGTTTTATCTTATTTCGCGAAGGAGTACATGTAGATAGTTTTACATTTGTTCAGGGCTGTTTCATTTATTTATTTATTTATTTCATTTCTCTCACACCGGGGTGAAGAATTATGTCAGATGCGGCGATCAACAGCGCTCGTTAAAGGTGAATCCACCACCAGAGGCAATAGCTACCAGCACGGATGTACCAGGCAACAAGTGGAATGTCTTCATAAGACGACGACATGATGACTTGGCAACTGTAAAAAGGCTTTAGCGCATACATCTAAATGGCGCATCCATATCATTCTGTCCCGGGGAAACGACCTCTTGTATATATGTGTATGTCACCAATATACTGATTAATCAATCGAGAGTTCTCTCGCAAATTGGCTTGATATATTGGATCGTCACGAATGACAAGTTTCGGCGCCCGCATTCTTCGGGAGCTGCCTTAATTACGCTTGAGACGGAACGAAGCAATTTTGTGTCGTCTTCAGAAGCAATTATGCTCATTCCCTTGGCGGTATTTTTACCAACTCTTACATAAATAAACTTATCAAAATGCCCCTATATTCTATTTGGCATCAATATTCAATAAATTCAACTAGAACTAGACGTTGTTATTGTTCTCCGAGGACTTCTTTAGTATGCAGTATAATCAACTCTGGCCTAACTTCTCTAATGTAATGAGAAGAGTACACAAACTGATTGCGCCAAAATCTTCTTGTGCATGTACATGTTACATCAAGTATAAGAGCACAGCACCCACATCTTCGACACGTTTGAAATATAAACATACATAAGTGTAATCCTACGGCAAATACAGATGAGCACTGCTTTCATCCGGGCCTTCATCAAAACGAAAAAAAACGTATTTTCACTCGCATATTCGACGTACATGTATTGGTACATGTTATCTCGTATGTCATTGAGAATTTGTTATTTCTTCGCGACATGTGTGACTGATAAGAAATGATTCAAAGACATCGAAGAGAATGAATTATTTGCAAGTCTACAAATGAAGCTATCTAAAAAATTGCTATTTTCAACAGCCTTATGTTAGAACATGGACTTTCGGACTATACGAAAATTATTGTAATTTTTTCTGCAAAGCTATCCGAGACCTTTTGCCATTCTGTTTGATCTATCTTATCGATGAGACCTTTTCTCGGAAGATACATTAGTAAAACATGATATCAGATCCGAGCGAGTGAAGTCTAACTCCGTAGAGCCTGCTACGAATGCTGAAAGTTCCTAATGCGACAACAAGTAACGCGTGGCGTTCCATCATCTATAGCTACTTGTGAGGTGTCTTTGTCAGAGGGAATAATCATGTTTGCACCTTAAGGTCAGTCTGGCCTGAGGTGAACACCTCGCCATGACACTGACTGTAGCTGATAACCCCGGCCCACAAATCTTCAGGGGAAGGTAATAACCTTACTGCGACACTAATGGGAATTGCCGGACCTTGCCCATTACATGATTCCCGCATTTATGCTGACATTTGTATCCTTCTGATAGATATATACTGTGTGTTGGCCAAATAAAGTCATGCTTATTGGACAACCAGATTGATTTTTGTGCAGTCCTTGACGCGGTATATTCATTTTATAGTTTATAGTGACTGTGAACATGAGCTTCAGAGTGCTGGAAAAAACCGTCACACCAGAATTTTATGTTCCAGTCGTCTTAATCATAGCTAGACTAGATATTTGAGTTCGATATCAAGGGGCATCAATGTTCGTGACAACCGGCCTCATGCTGTATCATCTATCATCACATGAACCTTGGTGGAAAGCTCACCTATCATTTATAGTCTTTATCATGTGATATTCACTTTGTACATAAATACTACAAAGGATGTGGCTGCGGACAGTAGATCTGTAGTAATAGAGGTTCGATTTGCAGAGTTCCTGTCAAAAACTGTACGAACATCTTGACTCCCAAGGTTTTTGCATACCCTACACATCTAAAGGGAGTATACGACCATGAGGTTCAGGATGCGGTCGATGAATTATTAATCAATGAAATATTTGCGACGCTTTTGGGGTAATCTATTAGTGCTGGACGGATGTTCAGATACATCATGGAAATTGATTCAAAAACATAGTCACAGTCATTTAAAATACGAATTTGGACCCACGTTTTAAATTGGTGAGTAAGCAATCAAAATGCAAATGAAACTAATTAGCAAGTTAAAACGTTCCACTGATTGGTTTTACATATTTTGCATTTTAATGACCGTCTCTCTTTTAGATCCTGACTTCGAAATGACAGCTAACACAAGAAATGTCGATACACTAATTTATCAAAGAGGCAATCCCAATCAGCTGTCCAGCGTTAACTCACCAATGCTAGCGTAAATGGCGGCGCAAATAGCCGCCCAAGGATGTATGTCGCCTTTATTACAGTTAAATTCCGAATATATGGACGGTCTTTTCCGTCTTCTAATGGCGCAGCTATAGATCACCCTCCTAGCCATCAATGATTATACCAGGGACACTATAATTCTAGTCAGTGATTATAGGGAAGCAAACCGTTCGAAGGCAACGCATCATCCAGCGATTTGGTACCCTTGTAGCATCGACCACCGCAATCAACTGGTTAGCGGTATCACGTACCACGAAATGAGTACAGATGTGAAAGCCAATCAACCTGACTACAATTAACCACCAGTGACGTATTCTTTTCAAATTTTGGTGAAAGTCAAACCTTTCAGTGTGTTTTCTCTCGGATCACAAAATCATGACTGACGTAAAAGTTACCTACGAATGCGTGAAAGAGTGACCTGTCGTTCTCTCTATAGCTGACCGGAGTCGATACATTGCAGACTTCAGTTTAAACGATAGAACGATTGAAGTATTTAGCAAGTCACCACCCAACGACGAGGAAGAGCGATTGGCGGCGTACTACCCACGCACCGTCTCCTCTCCTTATCGTACAGGGGTGATAAAACGCAAGCTACAGCATGCAGTTGCAGTCAAGAATCTTCTACAAATAATCATTTACCGTCAATGCAGTCATCATCCTCTCACGAAAGTTTTTCAATTGATCTTGCAGCGAAGCAATTCCCTAACTGTTCACTTGGTTTCTCGGTTATAATTCTATTGGATTGGAAAGTCTATCATCGACCAACACCACTACATCATCAAACCGAGCGAGAATTGGATTTCGTCTTGCGCTAATTTAGGAGTTTAACAAGTTGCTGCTTCGAAAGAAACACGTGAACTCCAAGTTATTGGAGATCGGATAAGACAGGTTGATAATAAGGGCAGAATAATCTAGCCAATGCGATCATGACGCTTTGAGACGGGAAAAACTCCAAGTCATTCAGTTGTGCTATATTAAACGTGATCGCTAACACGGACAATAAGTGTTTTCGAATTATTTTGTTGAAAATGTCCTCAGATTAAAAAAGAACGCCGCGTCGAAATAATGGTAGTTGATCCGATATCTGCCACTCCTGAATATCAATATCGGTAAAAAAGACTATGAATGATTACAAATCCGGCCGCTGAAAATAATTATATCAACTGTATAGTGAACAACAATCAGGAATAGATAGCGACTCGTTATTTTATTGCTGGTACGATATTATGCGAATCCTGAAAGGGTGAACAGTTTCCGGCGAAGCGTGCGTTTCCGATAGAGCCTTCAGTAAATTTCTAATTGGCTTCGTTACACAAACCCTGCATAGGCTACTAACAAGTAACACCAGTAGGAGGGTTTTTCTGACTTCTTGACGGTTTCTCTAACATTTCCTTGATTTATCCGACAAAAGTCCGACTTTTCTTGAAAGGTCGGTTTTCTAGAAAACCTGTCAAAAATACTAGGGCTTCCCAAAATAGGCTGAGTGTTTGGCTCACACCTCATTGACCCCATTCAACGTCATAGGCCTTTGATCTTTACTGCCCTATTTTGGGAAGCCCTGGTATTTTTCACAGGTTTTCTAGAAATCCGACCGTAGGAAAAAGTCGGACAATGTCGGACTTTTGTTGGATAAATCAAGGGAATGTTAGAGAAACCGTTAAGAAGTCGGAAAAAGCTTTCTACTGGTGTAAGGATGCATTCGTGATGACATCACTGATCATACAATTGACCCATTCAGATATACACTCTTAGTAAATGTTTGAAGAGCCTTGAAAGTTTTCCGAAATTCCTATTTCGCTCCTTGGTAGTGCAGTTTATAAGTTGGCCTGCATGCAGCGGTTAATTGAATTAACTGAGAGAAATTCAATAAAGCCGCA
Organism: Lineus longissimus; assembly: GCF_910592395.1. Lineage (NCBI taxonomy): Eukaryota > Metazoa > Nemertea > Pilidiophora > Heteronemertea > Lineidae > Lineus > Lineus longissimus. Next base: position 18,235,455 of record NC_088308.1, on the reverse strand, counting down.
TCAACTAACGATGAAATCGATTCCCCTTTGCGGAGTAATTACTGGTAATGCAAATCGGTATTTAATAAGCATGGAGGAAGAAAATTATCCAAATCTTTTCGTTTTCTTTAACATATTTACAGATATATTCTGGCGACTTCCTGGGCCCCAGGATGATCTACAGTGTACTGGACTCTTGCCGAGTGGGATTCCTCATATTCGGATTGACGGATGCACGGATGTAGAGCACAGTAGGTGCTCTCCGATACGGAGGTGTTATAAGTCCATCGATCGAGATATTTCAGGAAAGCAATGTTTCATGTTCAAAAAAATAAATCATGTGATGTCCTTTCCCATCCTGAGGAAATCAGGGGTTAATATTCACACAAAGTGTGTGCAGGGTCGGAGAAGCGAATATTAATTCCGGGTTTCCGCAGGATGGTCCTTTCCAAGCCACCGTACAGGACTGAATTGATTTAAACAATTCAACAACCGCTACATACAACCGCGACGAGCGATAATTTTACTACTCGACCGACCAAATGGCTCACAGCTTCACTCTCAGGCTACTTTAGTTCGAAATATATGAGAAGATTGCTTAACGAGGCAGGGAAAACCAGCTAAGTAACCTTCACATATAAGTGTTTGGAGGATGGAAATGAACCGTACATAGAAATGATTGAGCTGATGCATATTGGCCGCGCACCCTGCAGTCTTATGTGGTCGGGATGAAACTGAATATTATGTGCGAAGGATCATTACACAAATTGCTGGCATGTCGGACAGTCACACCGGTGGCAATTCTGGCCACGAAGGGAGGGCAGAGAAAGTTACGGGAACTATAGGGACGTGATGAGATCAAATGAGTGTGTTTATCTCCAAACATGGAAAAAGTTGCATGTAGCAGCGTGTGATATCGTAAAATGTGTGATTAGAATGGCAATAAAACCTGCTCTAATTTGAAACAAGTACCTACAAACTGTTTTTATAGTTTCTGGTGAACGAATAGTGGCAGCAAGTTCCGGATCGAATAGAGATTAGCAAAAAATCAAACTTCTAATAAAAGTGCAGGTTATAAACTACCATTTGATGCTGCAACATGGAGTTAATTATTTCGTGACGGTATTACAAATCGCATTATTACTTAGACTTGTCAGAGGCGAGGATGAAAAGGATGGACTTTACAGCGATTGCAATTCATCTTTCTGCGAGAACTATAACACTTAATCAAGTTTGTACGCAAAGCATGTTGAAGCGTTCTTTGCATGAATGCGCGTTTGGAGAAAGGCGATTGTCGCCGTTCGGGTTACCCGCAAAGGCAAGAATAACTTTTTTAATAACGCTGCAGTACAGCTTGCTATCATTTCTAGCCCATCGAACTAAGATAACAAACGCATATTTGAAGAAGAACGCTTCACAGACTTTCCTTGATGTGATCAGATAACCTAATGAATAAAAAACAAAAAAAATACGCAGGTTTGAAAACGCGGAGAATCGCAATAATTGTGCTGGCCAATGCACATGTGCATCACAATTTGGTAGGACTAACGAATATACATGTATATAATAATGTACAACGTTGTCCTGGAGCGGTACAACGGTAACGAAATTCTTAAATTTACTCTAATGAGAGAGTCTGTTTCATGCACCCAAGGAACTGTAGACTTCTCTGTAAGCGTGACCAACAATATAACGGTGGACATGAATGCATTTAAACTGATTTTAGATCAGTGGGACTTATTTGAAAACGATAACACCAACCAACATATATACATGTCTTTATTTACAAATCGAGAATCTTAGATTGTATATCGAGACAGATCAATATATTTGGACGCCAGGCTTAATTTTATTACTTCTCTGTCCTTTGACAAATGTTCCTGATTTGGAGTCTACCAATTTGGAGATCACAAGTACATGTATGCACAGTCCTAGATATATCAGACAGATATTCACTGTGCGAGATTGGTCATGTCGGAAGTTTTGACGGTAATCACGGTAATCATGTATTTCCGAACATCCGTCGCCGTACAGTTGCCAAGTAATTGACTGGCCCAGTTTACTAAAGCGGACCGTGTAATATCCTGACCTCTCATTGGAGATAGGGTAATAGCGTAATCGTAAATACAACAGTAAATGGTGTATACACTGGTAAATTGTGATGACCTCGGTGCTAAGGTAATGATTCATAATCCTTGATACAATGGCATGTTATGCCCCGAAACGCCAACGCGAACGTTCATCTCATTGTTCGAGCTCCTGAACACGATATCTTGGCCGGGATCAGGCGCCGGTTCGCTATGGCGTTTCGGGGCATTTGCGAAAACTCACTACTGCGGAGTGATTACAACGGAGACCTCGGACTTTCTTTTTGAATCCACCAATTCCAAGAGCTGTATTGCCGATGTCAACTCGCGAGTTGTCCATCGTTGAAATGTAACACGTGTATTTGACGGTTGTCAAATAATGTGATAATAAATCATTCAGATGAGTTGATCCACTCGAATATCCTGGAGGGCTGTATTCGTGTTAGGAATGACCAATGGAAAACCATAGGAAATAATTTGTCTACTGTCCGGGCTGCCTATCCGAAACTACATTTCCATGCACACAATGATGTACATTTCCTAAATCAAATTGATGATGGCCATACATGTGTGTTACGAACGATGTTCAATGCATAAATGAAAAGATTCATATTCAGTAGAATATCATTGAAAATCTTTTCACCGCAATGTTTTGGAGGTTTATGGACACTGAGCAGGATAAATAGTAAAAACATGTCTTCTCGTCCTGCTCCTTCCTCATAATCTTATATGAAGAGCAAATGGGTTACGTGAGCTTACCCTACGCGTAAAGTACCAGCGAAGCACAGACGGGATCTATCGTTTTTATGGGCGTGTGGATGGGGTTTCAACGAGCCGATCTATTCTGCAACTCGATATGATTAGATGAATTGGATAAATGTAAGCCATATATATACCCTGACGTGTCATAAACAGGGGACCAAGCGTTAAAGGCAAGACATCGATTTTGTATAAACGGGGATCATCAAGGGCGATTGTACACATAAAATCCATTTCATCCCGATCATAGCTATCGAGTTTGGTTGCTCCTGTATCACTTTGAGAATCGTAGCTTCTCCCCTGAGGCTGCTCTCATTGTTTGAAAAGCGTGCCTAGAATCTCTGGGTGATCTTCTAAATAATTTGAGTGGAAAATGAGATGAAACATGGTTTATCCTTAGATCCAAATGGATTCATCCATGGATAACTACAGGTGTCTAACGCAACTGTGCTGAAAGGGTTGATGAAATTTGTTTCAATTCCATTGCACGTATGCACATCGTCGTAAAAATAAAGGAAATAAGTTCGAATGTAAAGTAAACTCCTCATTTTTAACAACGAGATGTCGTTCACCTGAGCGCCTTTACACCCCGTTTCTGGTGAAGGTTTCATATAAGTATTTGAAATATTGCTACGATATTGCAATCAGGTTCAACGGTGACGCGCAGGTGTAAGGCACAGGGGCTGTTGACAGTCCCGTAAACCAACCTTCCTCGTCAACGAAGACTCGTTCGCAGACTACGGTATGGTAAGTTGTGTCATGGGTTGAATGAATTTATGAAATTAGGTATTCTTCATACAACCATGTCATATACAGCAGAATATGCTTGATCATGTCTCCTGAATAGGAAGAACGGTGGTATTGGCAGTAAAGTTCCGCCGCTGCCAAATGCTTACAGCGACAGCGACCAGATTAACACTCAGTCCTTCACATGCGTGGATACCATTGGGACGAAATGCCCCTGGGATATTATGACCATTCCCAAAGAAGAGGATTGAAATTGACGGAGATGGAACCATACATGGACACCAGATTACCCATACCGCGTATTCAAAGTGGCGCGGCGCCGGTGACATCCACCGTGATATATAACGGACATACAAAGAGCACCAATTAATCGAAGAGGTAAGTTATTACCTCGGGAGTCTCTTCTGCACCACGGCAGCATCTTCTCACGGCAGCATCTCCTCACAGAATTAATTAGCGCTCATCTGACCATTGGGAAGAAAGCACCTTATCAAATAAGGGAGAAGCTCTAATGACACTGTGTGGTAATTAACAGGGTTAGGGGGTCACGCTAATTAGGACAAGCTTGGAACCAATACCTGTTAGCCATATCAGCTTTGTAGCCTACCCCTGGAAAATAGTATACTACCACTTTAAAAAAAAATAGGCCTGTGCTAGTACAGCCAGCCTAGCTCACTATTCTTTTGTAGTAGCTCTTGGGATAAGAGCAAAAAGGAAGGCAAGAACATTGGTGAAGATGCGGCGCTGGCAACGAGATAGCTCATTCATCTGTTCTAGGCGCTTGATCTGGGTATAGTATGCCGATCTACCGGCGTTGTGCGTATGTCCATCCTTAAAAGGAGGAGACTTTAGGAATGATGTTCACCGCCGGTAAGTCGGCACGTGGGTATAGCTGAATACCGAGGATATTGTTATATTTGTATTGCGATATGGCCATGACCAATGAACGTTTTTAGATTTTCAATGGAATGTTGGTCAAAATTTCTAAAGTCAAATGTTTTGTAATAACGGTACCGTAATGTCTGGCAAAAGCACGCGTTCTCACGTGTTCTCACAGTTTCGAAACTGCTGATACTTGACCCCAACAAGATACGCTCTAGCCTATAAATTCCCCAAACACGAACTTTTACTCAGCGAGTGAAACACTGCAAGTGAATTAAATAGAACCTCACGCCTTCCGTGATCAGCTGATTACACTGACGATAAAACCAACATTCGATATTTTTGGAAAGGTAAAAGGCGCTGATATTTACGAGGTTGTCATCTGACACCGAAACCCACCCAGACGTTTCGCTATATTTCGAGATCGGAAATTAGTACGCTGCGAATATCTGAGGAAAAAACACCACTCAGCATTGTTTATCTGCATCGATGCTCAGAGTACTGGTTTTTTTCAAAGACCACAAGCAGATGTATGGGGACAGTGGTATCAGACATGTCAAAGAATGTCAAAGTGGACTAATCCCGAAATCACTCTGGCTATGTGAGGCCATCAGCAAACCCGATTCGTAGTCGCAACACGTACCGTGAGTCTGGAAACTTTAACTAAATGGAATTTTCATGTTTCATATATCCTATCATTGTCTGGGTTAGTATATTCGGGCGAGTAAAAAACGGCTTTGAGTCGGCATGTTTGATCGGCGTGAAAGTCGGGTATTTGTCGTCTGCTCTTATGCCTTCATCTGTTATCGGTTTTCTCCAAGAACAACGCCACATGAATCTATCTCAGTGATGCCCATAATACGCCACTTAATCATGATTCGGTGCTATCTTCTGCGACATCTCGCTTAGAGTGTGGTAGTTTACATCTCGCGAACACGTCGCCCATTCGCACGAGAGTAGCCATTTTTTGTTAAATCATTGGGAGATGTGGAAGGCGTACTTCGAATTTGTGCATGGTTGCGCCGTTGAGTATCATTACGCGAGCCATTACGTTGTCGCCCATGGTGGAGTATAGTCCGGTTGCGAATGTACGGGGACATTGGCTCAGCATCGGTTTGCTTGAACTTAACGTGCCTTTTCGTTTCCCCTCCTCATGCCAACAGTTAATAGCCGAGTGCACTTCTCAAGAAAAGGAGTAGTGAGGCAAAAGTCACCCCGATTAAATCTAGATTTCATACAATTCTACACTTCCAAACAGTAGATTGAGTTGAACCATTGTATACATCAGAAAAACATTGCTTGTTCTACATGAAGGCTGAGTTATGAGCCTACGCATAGGCTGACCGTTGGAAAGATGCAGCAGTTGCACTGTTAAGATAAAAAATAACTGTTCGAATTCTCCTGTAGTTATTATCTCCTCTTATAATTTGGTATTACTCGTCGCATCGGATGTTGCTTCCTTACAGCTTTTTGGAAAGAGATTTATTTCCTAATCTAAAGCGACATATGTCCACTGGTTTACATGACCAAGAAGTTATTTGAAGAAGTACTCTCTTGAACCTAAAATGGCACCACTCCGCCCGTCCGTTTAATCACAATCTGCACTTGTGGGGATTCGCCACAGAAGCCGCAACTATACAGTGGACAGATTAGGAAGGGTGATCCCGGCTGAAGGCGTACAAATATTTGGTGAAGATCACGGAGGGAATTGACTATATGAAAATGATCGCGGATCATCTTCATCCTGGATTGGTTCTTCTTCTGCTCTTAAGGCGAAATTAAGCCTGCATCATCTGGATAGCAACAGGTGATTCTTTTGCATCTTGCATTTGTAATGCTTGATACCCCTGTAGAGTGCCTCCGGGGAGACCTTGCGACAGTTCATGCGAAGCGCTTTGATACTGACCCTGGCCTGGGAAAGCGCAATGTAAAAACCGCCAATATTATTATAAAGCAAAGCAAGTTGTTACTAGTACACTTTACCCCAGTATGACCAGAATATCGCCCGTGGATGTTCAGGGCTCAATGTATTTGAACCCAAAGGAAAACACAAACCTCACGTGATTGATTATATTTGTTCTGGGCCCCATCTTCGAGAGGCAGAGCCGACCATGACATCTTACGTAGTGCGCCCCCAAATCAATTCTTGCTGAGTGAGCGGAAAACGATATAGTCAATGATCAGAAGAACGGTCGGGCGTGTTGACAAATTGACGTCCCTTGATTAATCGGAACATCAATCAAAAACGACAAATATCCGAAAGCTAAAGGTGCCTATTTGAAGAACTTTGTCAACACTGACTCCGACAAATCAGCGAATTTGTCACGAAAAGTCGTTTAGTTCTGATAAATGAAAGCCCTCGGAAAGCTCCTTTATCGTTATTGACGAATCATCGCACCACTGTTGGGTAACTGTAAATCATTAATGAGCAGATCGTGTTTAAGGGCTCGGCAAACACAGGCTGATAATCAATTCTTCAACTTTAGGAACCGACAGCCCCTCGTTTACGCTGGACTTACTGGGTTTCTAACAGCTCCGTTACAACTTCTCTGAAGAGGCTGTAGAAAATTAAGAGCGGCTTCCCTTTGACTTGAAGTGTAATACGTGTGCTTAATTTCCTATTGTAACTTTTTGCCAGTGTAATTTTTCAACTTGCCGCTGGACTGATGTGCTTCCTAAGCTTTGTTACAGCCCCTCTGAAGAGGTGGTCGAATAATCACAACCGAGTACAGTATACATGTACTTCGAATGAATAAGTGAACTAAATTCAATAAATTTTAATATGATTTATCAACTTAAAGGAATCCTCCTTAATTTGTGTAGCCCCAACTTGAAGAATCGGCGACTTTTTGTTCTTGCTGCCTACATTACATGTATCTGCAAAATTTAAAGAGGGAAAATTTTCTCCAACACATGTAGAAATCTCGTCGTTACTGCAAAAAGCCAAAATGCTCTTTTCGTCGTCTCTCCTGGAACATGCCAATCACGCCAGCAACGCGGCAGTAGCGGATTCGGTTGAATTTTTCTTTACTTCGATGTCACTGCATCAGGGGTACTTAGCATTTTACCAGTTTTACTTCCGTTGATCAGGAAATGTGATGTTAATCCGATATGTCGATGTACTGAATTTGACAGTTTGCCAATTTGCTCAACGTAACAGTCAAAAGAGAACATGTCAAATATTACACTTTGATCAATCGGGTTGGCGTTTTTTAACATGTCGTGATACTGTCGGGTCCAGTGAAAGTATCATTTGTACAGATAAGTTGTTACTCTACGAACCAGATAAGCTTGATCATGATGTCAGGCAAGGCATCAGTGTATCCCCCCCCCCCCCCCCCCCCCCAGCACCATTACCCAATGAAAGTATCTTTCAAGCAGGTCTCCGTTTAAAATTGCCTGTTACGTGATATATGCTTTTTTAAAACTCGTGTACTGACAGCAAATAGACCGAGTGTCTCGGTATTAACTCGTGTATGGATTACAAACAGACAGAGTATCTCGGTGTTAACTCGTTTATAGACTACAAACTGACTTAGTGTCTCGGTATCAACTAGTGTATAGACTACAAACAGCCCGAGTGTCTCGGTACCAACTCGTGTGTAGACAACCATCAGCCCGATTGTCTCAGTATTAAATTGTTTATAGACAACAAACTGACCGAGTGCTTCGGTATCAACTCGTGTATAGACTACAAACAGCCGGAGTATCTCGGTACCAACTCGTGTGTAGACAACGATCAGCCCGATAGTCTCAGTATAGCTCGTGTATAGACTAAAAACAGCCGGAGTGTCTCGGTATCAACTCGTGTACAAACAGCCCGAGTGTCTCGGTACCAACTCGTGTATAGACAACGATCAGCCCGATAGTCTCAGTATTAGCTCGTGTATAGACTAAAAACAGCCGGGGTGTCTCGGTATCAACTCGTGTACAAACAGCCCGAGTGTCTCGGTACCAACTCGTGTATAGACAACGATCAGCCCGATAGTCTCAGTATTAACTAATGTATAGACTACAAACAGCCCGAGTGTCTCGGTACCAACTCGTGTATAGACAACAATCAGCCTGATTGTATCATTATCAACTCGTACAAACAGACCGAGTGTCTCGATATTACCTTTTGTACGGACTGCTAACAGCCGAGTGTTTCGGTATTACAGTCTGAAAGAGCCTGTTACAGCAGCTTTTGCATTCCCTGAGGAAGATCAGAGCAGTACATGATTGTCTCATACAGACACCTCCAGACTAATATGTGTCAACAAAGCCAAGGAACAAAGATAATATTGGTGGATACGTAAGTAACAAGCCCTTTAACGTCACTTTGTCATGATGTCGATTATAGCTATCTACTCCGATGGCAATTACAGCGTGAAAGGCACATTTTCTCTCGTTCTGGGATTTGCTTTAATGTCAATAATGAAATTTGTTGGCTTTTTAAAAACCACACGGTTGCCTCAGCTTACCACCTGACAGCACCAGGAGTGCTAGAGGCGTTAATCAGCTCGACACCGTTTGGTTGCAAATTTGATTTTCAACCAAAGCTTGTAGCTTGCACCTTTGAGAGAGTCATACCCTGCTTTGTTTCATTATGACAATCAGTTTAATGTACATTGTATTGGGAGTCAAATCACTGCAGAGAGAAGGTTAAAATTGAATTACTGCATTGCAATAGCAAGTTGTCTGCGGGCAACACGGTTTAAAAACTGTACATGGCGTCTGACAGGAGAGTAACATTACATGCAAACGAAATCCCTAGATATCTAAGCGAAAATGAACGATTTCAGTGATTACCATACCAAGCAAGCACTCTAATCATGCTTAGTTAGCGCACAATTACCATGAATTTCTTTTCAGTACCGGTAGCAAATGACAATGTACTTTGATGATGCTATTAGAAGTTTAAAAAATATTAATAGATATTATAAAACTTGCAATCCTAAATGGTTCCTCGTCAGAGTTTTTCTTCTTTGCATGTGTTCCCAACATAATTAACCGCAATTTAAAAAGCTTTAGCTATTTTCTCGGTTTAAAATACATTAAAAGGGAATCGCACTGTCATTGGAAAGCGCGCATGTGCTTCTCGCTGTTTATCATTAATCGCATCATACTATCTCCCGTCGTCTGCTCTCTAGCTGTATCTTTTTGAAACCATCGTCTTTTTTTAACTGCTCTCCGTCCCCTAGGCCCCTTTTCGTCCTTGTAGATCAATGATGCTGACGTTAGGATGAAATGTTGCATTTTACCGAAAAGCACGGGTGTTATAAATGTAGTTCATGTTATTATTCGGCGATTATAACCTGGCCCTGGGCAAGATTTTCACTGCTCGGATGGTATGCGGCGGATATTGAATGAACGAATATCATGATTGATATTGAGTCTAATCCGGCCTGGTGATAGTATGATGGATTCTCTATTGAAACCGGAAGTACCTGTTTCCTAGTTATCAGATCAATATCAATATGTTGGTCTCGATTCGACCTTGATAGTCGCGCCTTTTAGTCGACGCGGTAATTTGGACACCTATCCCCAGGGTCATACTAGTACCTAGAGGGAAAACACGGGCAGGAGGCAGATGCCCCTAAGTGGAACTATACATTGTCTTATCTTGCCGACCCGTATCTCAAGACTGCAGAAGAGCGTTTTGCACTCAAAAGAGGCGTTTGCCCGCAACTCTCTCGACCAGAAAGCTGGTCCACCGGGGTACCTACCGTCAACTGGCTGAAGAATGATGGCAAGACGACTGTTATTAAAGGAAAGAGCGTAAAGGAAGTTCCAAATAAAAGGTGCCTTGCACAGTTGACTACGCTAGTTAAACACGAGTCGTCCTCGAGACCCAACCTGAAGGTTACTATATAGTACGGTGACCATACAAGCAGATCCACCGTTTCGGCAGTACCGAGTCATCTCTGATCTACCAGGTGTAGCGTGCCAATAAAGTGATGGGAGCCCCCTCAAGGATTGACCAATCTCCTGTACAATTCCGAACGTCTAGTTCATGGTAATCATCTCACTCCCAAAGAGGCTACAGAAATATCTTTCGTGGCTAAGGCATGCTAGTTGGCTAATATAGTATATCTTACTACATGCCGCAAGGGACTTTGAACAAGAAAAGCAGCACTGGTGACCATTCCTAATAAAGAATTACCTTTAATGACCACAAGGAATTAGTTCACCCGTTTTGTCAAACGCCAATAAAGTATCATTTCATGATTGAGGAATTGAGTGTTGGCGGTTGGGCAGAACGGGGATGATGATGGCTTCGCAAATTAGGACAGTCGAATTTCAATTCAGTCCTTGTAGTCAAGATTATCTCGTGGGTGCGTTCCATTACGTGGTTCAAACAAGTGATAGTCGCTGTCATTGAGACAGTGTGAGACGACAAACAACAATCGCGCTGGAGTTGTAGGCTACAAGATTCAATTCATCAGCAGACGGCAAGCTGATATTTGAATAACACAAGGGAAATCAACGAAAGTAGTTTCTTGTTTGGAATGCCTTTAGTTTATCCCGAATGAAATTAAATGCAACGGATTAGTTTAAAGTCCATGTTCATTCGTTCGAAATTCAAAAAATGTTAACTTGAATTTTAACGTTTAGGTTCGTTGGTAGCTAGCACAGTGATGACTTTTTCGTCGAAACGCACCGGCGCAGCAGACGAGCGCTGGAGCAGAAGGGGAAATCGCGTCTTCGGGTTATAAGCAATAATCTAGATTTCTGAAGATACAAATGTAGCAATTAGGCAGTAGACATTTCGACCTACAGCTTTCCTGAATCGTGTTGCACGATCTCGTGATATTTCGGCCGATCGACGCGATTAGATGCCTTGGCGTTATAGCCACGTAATATTAACCCCAGTTGAGCTAACTGTCAATAGACCATCATCACGCACTCTGTCACCTCATAACTATCTTTTCATGCGTTTATATTCACATTCTGTTGAGGTTACGACCAATAAACTGTTATTACTGGAAACAAACGATGAAAGACGCGCTATCTCATTGGTCCTGAGAGAATTGGCCGCCATTTTGAATGGAAGTTATAAACAACACCATCTTTAATACTATACCGCAATAGACACAATCGCCACTTTTATAACCGTCTTCGACCTCGTTAAAGTAATTTTCCGATATTGGAGCCTTGTGTGCCAGCATGAACAGAACAGGACATGGCTGTGACCAAGACGCCCATATAGGATTTCGTCCTCAACACCACGAATTCACTCTTCCATTCCGCCACTTCATCCTGCGGCAATTAGTAAATAAATATTGATACCTCTCACACGAATCAAATAAAACGTGGCTGAACATTAGGCTAAATCAGTTGTTTTGCGAAATCGCTTGGGACTTGACCCGGATGGTTGTTCGTGGATGGACGCTTTAAGATCATTTAAAAATCACAGACTATCATTGCTCAATCGAGACGAATCGTTACTGGCTGATGTGCCATTGAAAGACAACTCCCAAGAGGTGATAAACTATGGTATAAATATCGTGGTCTACAAAGGATCGAAAATTAACGATCGGAGGAATCAATCCCGAGCGACTGGTGTGCTTGGAATGGAACATTGTACATTAGACTAGTTAGACCTGATTTGATTTATGTACTAGTCTCAGCTGGTGTGACCAGACATTATTTCTGAGGAGTTTCGTGTTGGCAAAAGCATCTTTGGTCGAACGAAGTGAGTATTTCTTTCTCCATTTATCCCCGAAGAGCGTATTGTGGTAGCGCAGTGGAAGAGAGTCGGCCTCATGATCAGGAGGTCGAGGGTTCGACTCCCGGCCGCGTCACTGCTTAGTTCCCCTACTGGTCGAGTTGAAGTGAGCACCTTCTGGTTGCTCCTTGAAACCCCTGATTGATTTCTGTGGAGACCGGGGTAATAATATGATATCCCAAAGCGCTTTGAGCGAGAACTATAGTGTCACGGAATTGCGCTATATAAAAGATTCATTGTTATTATTATTATTATTATCATATCAGTAAGTTTTCGTCAAACTTCCGTGCCTCTCTCTGGCAACGTCAAGTTAGTTTCGAGTTACGATTTCTAGTGCGATTTCTGCATGGTGTCAGAACTTTGGTTGTTCCCCAATATTTCAGTGTGTTTCCACACAATAGACAGCACGAGGAACAATGACTGGGAAGCAGAAAAAAAAGAAGATCTGTCTATCAGTGTTCCCAAACCAAACACTCCGAGTCGGAAACACTAAAAGATAACCGTTAATTTATACCTGTTGGTTAAAATTGGGCTTCCTACCTCTTCAATTGTCAGACGCATGCGGGCATCTAAATTCGCTCATTTTTCAACTTAAAAATAAGTCAAAGACTCATCTTTTTTAAAGTGAGGCAATTTTTGCGATAAAAGCATGCTACATGTATCTTGCTTGCGTCATGTTGACAGCTTAATTCTAGTCGCGCCGTTATTATGGCAAAAAATGTTCCTAGGGCGGTGTAATTTTTCGTATCACTGAGCGAGCAGCGTTTGGCAAATATGCACCGACAGCACTGATGTTAGTTATAGTTTTGCTTTAGGACGGGCAGTACGTTTAAAAATGTTAAAATATTAAAAAGAATTGGTTCGCTGGCAACAAAAAAAGGAATAACCGTATACAGTCGGATCCCATCTCTATTAAAGTGAGAATAACAATTTTTTTCAACGCATATGACAATTCTTTTGTTTCGGTACCGCGATGGCACCTTCTGAAAGTGCGCGGAGACAAATCGGATAATGTCGTCAACTCCACCATTTCATCTCTTTCTTGAATAGTTCATACGCCGTCTTTACCTGCTGATTGGTGACATACTGCGAAGCGCTGACTTCCTAATTAATTTCCGACATCGTCATTTATGGCATATCAACGCTTCCGTAGTTTGTCCATTAATTTTTAAAAAAAATTCATCTGCGGCTGCAAAATGTTGAGACGGAATTACGCTTATACATGAAAAACATCCAAAACTTGACACTTTCTCCTTTACAATGTACTCTCTTTGTCAGTTTTATATGGTCAGTCGCTAATACATATTTCTTGCTTATATCACTGTCGTTCTACACTAACGGCAGTATTTATCACCAGTAAAATGTGTGTTTTTTATACCGCGGTGACCAGTAAAAAGTATAAGTTTTACCACCAGTAAGAACAATTTTTAATCCATACTTGCCTCTACCAATATATTGAACCAGTAGCCTGACTGGTTACTTACTATGCTTCGTTCGTTTCGTATACATTTATCACACCAATAAGAATCAGCGACTGGGGCTACGAAGAAAACATTCACTGATACAGCAATAACTATACGCACGAACTGAAAGGTATCTGACTGTACTACATCAGTGCCGTTTCTGCTCTGAAAAACAAACCTTTTCAAAAGCCTGACTAAAGTTGCACGGTGTTTGTATAGAAAGTCATAAGGTTACCTACCTGCCAAAAAGGCCAAGAATCCAGCGAATATAACTTTAATCAACATCTTCTCCGTCGTCAATAAACATGGAGAAGACTCCGCAAATGGCGACACAAGACAGTGAACGGAGAGGTAGCACAGATCCCACACCCTTGCCGGATGGTGTCGAGCGAGTGAATGGAGCAGGGGAGGCTGACTGCAACGTCTCAGGGGAAAGTATCTTCGCAAAACGCGGCGGGTTTTTGCATTGATAAATTGAATAGATTTTGCGGGAGAACAGGCAGTGGAGGGCTTGAAGGAAAATGCGTTACTCTTTGAATTGGACGTGATCACCATTTCCATTCGTGTCAGTAGTAGTATAATAGTAAATTATTAGGAGACAATTTTTTTCATGTTCGGGTACGAATAGCGTGTCGGATATCACTTGATGCAGACAGTGTCCTCTCAGTTTCCTGACTTTGAACGTAATATTCTGCATTAATTTCACATACGGTCATTTATCTTCCAAAAAGATTGTGATCCTCACGAAAAGGAAACTTACTGAGAGGACAAACACTGCATTCCATTCGTGCAGCGCCGTGGTCAAGTAAAATCGGGCACGTCTGTACCCGAAAATAAAGAAGGTTGCGCTCCCATTACGACTGATAACACCTGTCGGTGCCAACGATGAAAAAATAACCAACAATAATCATTTTCTATGGGCGGTTGCAACACCACTTTTTTCCATTTTGATATGAACAGTTAATCCGTACATACATGCATGTAGCTCGGATCTAATTTTAGTCCATGGTGCAGTTGGTCAGTAGCAAACAAATCTTCTTTATTTGTTTTCGTTGAAGATGAGGATTTAGTTGTTGGCTTCTCTTGTTTACCCGAACACTTCACGATTTTCATTGCGTTTTATGCCGACGAACCCATACAGCTCGATCAGGTTCTACACATACAGGTTCCTCTACAGTGTGACCAGGGTTCGAATACTGAAGAAAAATGATTTTTGCATGTTAACGGTTACTTGTAATCAAATGTCATTTGGATGCTTCGGCATGGCTACAAAATGCATGAGTGGTAAATTAGCCTCGATTCTCAATGAACGATTCGAACCATATTTTCCGGAGTGGCCTGCCCCGATCGTCTGGAATCAAGGTGTATTTCAGTGTATTGTTCAGGGGACCACGTCCATCATTTTTTGACAGACAATACTACCAACCGCCAATTTTTCAGGCGTTTAGTTTCGCGAACATAACACGTTGGTACAGAGTATCAAAATACGGTAGATCTGTGGTTCGAATCCCAGTCAAGCCAGATACCCACCATTTGCCTTCCTTCAGCATGTCGAATCCTGTGTTAATCTCCTCCAGTTTCAATTGATGGGTGATAAGAGGATCTAGGGTTATTTTACCAGCCTGGAATTCATTGACTAGTCTTGGTATGCTTTCACGTCCTTTGTAACCTGGGGAAGAAAAGAAAAGTTTTTGGGGAGGTGCCCAAAGACATTTGTTTCCAAAATTGCACCTCTTTCTTGGTGTATCGTCCATTGACTACACCTTCGAGGTGACCAATGTCGTGCATGGTGTCACCATTTTATGCCATTACGCGTGCATAATAAACGGGAAGGACCTTGAAAAAATGAATTTCCGCTTTTTTCTTTGAATCCATATATCCGAATTCACCTTTGTATGCAATCTAACATAGCACATACCTCCAAAGAAGCATCCAGTCAAGGTTCTGCCGGCAACAAGGTCCCATGCTCCAATGGCGGCTGTAGATCCCACTTCTGTAACTCCCAAAATGACAGCGAGTCCACCACCGGGGCGAGCGCTTTTCAGAGCAGCCGACTAGAGGTTAAATGAGTATGATTTGTGGATGAGCCACCAATTACAATAAGTAGGCCGTATTTATTGATTGCCGATGTTATTTCTATCAAAACCACGACCTCATCATCAGAAAATGTCGAGCCGTTTTTTTCGAACCTAAAATTGTATTCTTGGCAACCTTAGAAAAAAACGAACCGCTTGCATTTATGGGAGGACATATCCAATATACTTTCCCCATCCTTCTACGTAAATGAGGCCAACACGTATACATATTCTGTGGGTTACATTTTTTTTGACAACCCTCTAAAAAGTGAAATTGGCAATAGTAAACCTACCATAGTCCTGTTGTTGCCGATGCACTCAAATGTATAGTCACACCCTCCACCTGTCATCTCACCTAACACCAGCTCTACGGCTTTCTCGTGCTTAGTCGGGTTGACGAAGTCGGTGCAACCCACCTCCAATGCTGTAATCCGATGATAAGTTCACTTTAACCATTCAGCGAAAGTCGAAATATAGGTTTCGCACGGGCATTGATTCATGTCACACCCGATATGACTGACCTATAAAAACTGGTGGCGCGATAAAATTCCACGAGAGGGTTGTTACGACTATATATATTCCTAACTCCTAGAAATGAGATGCCGTATTTTTGGTCTATACCCAAAAACACGAGGGCGTGGCAATGTCATCAGCAAAATATGTTGACGATAGAGAAAGAATATATACATACCCTTTGTTTTCTTGTCGTCATTGATGTCAACGCCAATGATCTTGGTGGCACCATTAGCCTTGCAGCCCATTGCTGCGGACAGACCTATACCTCCCATGCCCCAAATTGCACAGCTGGAGCCAGGCTTGACTTTGGCCGTATTCAGAGCCGCGCCGTAACCAGTAGAGAAGCCACAACCGATGAGACAAACCTTTTCCATCGGCGCTGCCTTGTCAATCTGAAATGTAACGGTAAAGTTACGATGTATAACCTGCGAATAGGGTATTTATCACATCATCTAAGTGTTTTGAAACATCCTAAAGGATCACCACGATCTTTGTGGACATCTATTTGAACTGCATGATGGCATCAATAAGCCAAGGTAACGTTAGAGAGCTGTTATTTATTCCTTGTTAGGCGAAGATGCGCCTTGGACGAACAAAACGCGATAGGCTACTGTATAGATTTAGTCTCTCTTGACGGAGCAGGTCTGACCAATCTGGAGATTATCTGATGCTCTTATATAATTCCACAAGTCTCTTTACACGGATACGTCTGGAAATGTAGTTCCTTCATCGGCCGAGGTGTGGCGCCGATTCAGTCCCCAAAGGAGTTCACGGACGGACATCACTCACCTTGGCAAGTTGGATCTCATTGATGACAGTATATTCGCTAAAGGTTCCAGTGGCAGCCATTTGCAGTACGCTGCGACCGTCCTTCAGGGTAATTCGAGTGGTGCCGTCACGCATTACGTGACCGAAGACAGTGAGGCTGGAACCCAGAGTACAGAAAAGCAATAACGACCATCCCATTTGAAGGCAAACCGACGGTCGCTGAAGTTTTATTATAACATTTTGTTCTTCAGCTATACGATGTGTTTTAGAGAAATAGGCTATTGAGGTATCCTGGTATTCATTTTAGGGTTTGAGAGGTAAACTTCACTTTCTACAGCTTCGAATTTTGCAGCCAATAACAGCCTAAAAATGCCTTTGATTTTACAGTATTCTCGCTTCTACTACATGTCCAAAAAGCGTCGTCTTCGATGAAAAGTACTTACTCAAATTTCTGGCACATGTTCGAATCTTGGCTCTTACATGGCTTGCATTCTCCACAGTTTGGCAGAAAGATCGGTATAACATGGTCCCCGGGCTTCAGGGTAGTGACCCCTTCTCCGATACTCTCTACCACGCCAGCACCCTCGTGGCCGAGTACAATTGGAAACGTCTTCTTCCCTTCCTCCCTCCAGATATTGTGAGCGTCGCTGTGGCAGATACTAGTGCAGATCATCTGGTGGAAACAATGGACACGTCAAACGTAAGTGCTGAAGATGCCCGCAATTTGACCGATTCATTGATTCACCACTGACATTTTACATTGCGGTTTTAGGAATCAACAGATGGCAGATGGATACAAGGCAAGGCATCATTCTGGATTGACATTTTCACCAATGTCCCTTTCTAGCTGAAACGGGGACACGATGTACGCGATGTATATACACTGACGTTGCACACCTTGCCAATAACTTTAGTATCACATTCAAATTTGATGCCATTTCTGGGGCTGGTCATCAATCATCTTCTGACAAGTTCGATCAAAACGTAGGTACTGTGCATTATTCTCAAGCACACGGATTTGTTTTATCACTCCACGTAAATCACCAAATACACATAAGTATCTGTCGTACCTTTATTCTGGCTTCCCCGGCTTTAGGGGGCGCCACGTCCACCGTCTCGATGATCAAAGGTTTGTTGACTCCCCATGCCACTGCTGCCTTGCACGTGATTGTCTGAAATCGATTGGGAAAAAATTGGCTTTTTAAAAATTTGGTTGGCATGAGATGTCTTCTATTTTGAATTACTAACGGATGGTTGGGAAGTTACTGTAACAAAACTATTTCGGTCAAAAAGGGCCCAAAGCGAACCATCATGCGACACAGGTTCTGGTCTATACAGTGATGAATGTCACAGTGACCAGGAGACAGAACGCTTGTTTAGTGACATGTATATTCTCTGTATCGTTTACTTTTTTGTTTTGTTTTTTTCTCGTGCCCTGGAGTACTTGCACTTTGTAGCAATTGACAAATCCTGGCTGCCAAGCGGCACGAAAGAGCGAAATCACTCCCGGTACCAAGGTTGATCAAGTCCTTGGTTGACATTTCCAAATAAAGGCCTTTCGTTATCAGTTGTGTTGGCTTTTGAAGAAGACTTGACAGTTAACAAATTTAGGTTGCGAAGTTCCCGGTCAAATGCATTGCAAATAAATACTTGTCTATTATCAGCAGCCATGACCCTGATGATACTGTATGCCCTCGTTTTATTTTTTTTAATTCGCAAATGGTTTTTAAAATTGAGGTTAAGAATTCCCCAGGGACGTGAAGGGTGTCCTTTTTCTTGGACAAAAACGGCAAAGGTTGCGTCGGGATCCGGGATGGGGCCTTTTCTATAGAAAACGTCCGGACAGGTATCTCCTCCCTCCTCGATACACATGCCTAACCGCTGAATCATTCATTGTCTTTACTCAGAGTGCAGCATTGCTGACAACTTTTTGCAGCTTCCCAAAGCAATCCTCTATTGATCTACATCATGACCGTTCAGGACTCCCACGGGGTTCTATTTTGGTCGTTTTTGCTTTACGGTAAGCTATATGCCACATTTAGTGAAAGAGACACCACCATGAGGAGGTCCTTAGTTAAAGGAATATTTCCCCGACGTATTTCCCTCTACAGTTCGGCCAATCCCTCCTACTGTATAACGTGGTGATGTTTGACCAGGCGACCGACACACTCTTGAAGGCCGGTTCGCACTCTACACGGGTGAGAGTCGAGCATGCAACGGACACATTCGCGAAGGCTCCTTCCGAGACCGATGAGAGCGAGCACCGGAAAGAAAGGAACTTCGAAGGGCACTTGCATCCCGGGACACGCCCCAGAAGGTGGAGGTTCAAATGTTCTTACCTTGCCTGTTGTATCTGCCATGTTGCCGAATCTGCACCAACGGTGGGTAAAAGCCGACTTTCCAAGCTACCGCAAGTGTGTTAGTAGGACAGCAATGGCTATCTTTGTGATTAGACTGGTAATTTGTTGGAACTAGATCGTATTTCACAAGTAGCCTGTTTTCATGGTAGTTCGAGGTTGGTTCAAGGTTTTCTTTCTGCCAAGAATAAACATGTCTATATGACCTTCTTTGCGCTCACGGCGCACTTGCTCGTGCCAGGTAGTTGGGGTTTCCCGATGAAGTAGGTTGATGGACCGACCCAAGGTTTCTTATCACAATTGCTTGTTCTACTAGTTTTCACCTGTGTATGCCTACCTGAGTTTCTTTATCGTATAGTTTAACAGTGTGTAACTTTCGTACAAGTCGGCATGCACCACCTCCTCCGTCTTCTTCTTCTTCTACTTTTTGTTCTCCTCCTTCTTCCTCTCCTCCTGCTCCTTCTTCTTCTCTATCGCCGTCACTCAATCGCCAAGTTTCGCAACCGCTGCGAACGACGAAGTGTACGAGTGTCGAGTCATCAAGCAGCGAAGGTTAATTCAGTGACGCGACACTCGTAAATTCTCGTAAAATCTCTTCAATACTTAGTTGTACAAGGAGTCGGGGAAATTTTCAAAAAGAGTCGTGCTTACATGCTTCGTACTTCATCGTCACCCGCAGCGCTTGGTAAGGGCTCCTATTATCAAGGTACCAAAGGTCAAATCAAGACCGATAGTGTTGCGTTCATCATTGTGCATCCGAGGGGTGAGGAGAAACTAACCTTTAATTG
The DNA here is from genome assembly GCF_910592395.1 of Lineus longissimus. NCBI lineage: Eukaryota > Metazoa > Nemertea > Pilidiophora > Heteronemertea > Lineidae > Lineus > Lineus longissimus. The sequence goes on along the minus strand of NC_088308.1, from coordinate 18,215,323 downwards.
GTCACATCTTAATAAATAATTGCTACTAATCAATGGGAATTGTACTTGTCTCTATCTGTCTAGTTAAGATGATCAAAAGAAATGCTACCCTCATTAACAGATACTACAACAACGCCATCAGCAAGTGGTGTAGTTTTCAATTCTCCTCTTATGATCATGATATTTCGCCCAGAGCTTCTGCAGGAATGCACGTGATAGGGATATTGTTTCTGTTGCCACCCTTTCGACTCAAACCTACCGAATCAACCAGATGGAAGTAGAGTAGAATCTCTCTATCGAGGTCATCGTTGGAACTGACCAATGATGGCAATGAGATGGCAACTTGCTGAAATAAGCCGGGAAGTACTTCCCCTCCAGTAGTGCAAAGGGGTAGGATGTGGGGCGAATTGCAGGCCATTGTACCATCATCGTACATAATGCTTTTATGTGTGTCACTTGATCCGCTCTTGAGAGAAACCTTGGGACTTCATATGCATGTCTGTCAACCACCTACGATGAGGACTGATTTCCAGTAATCATGGAAGGAAATGAAAATGACGGGTTGATATAAGCAGGTAACATCATTTGGACTTTATTGCTATTTATGACAAATAGGGAAGATGTTACAAATTATCTTTTTTGCCAAGAACTTCTCAGTAATAATTTGCACTTGGGAAACGCCATGCCGATCTATCGGCTTTGAGCGTGTCGGTATCCTCTGAGGAATGTCGAACACCGCTGCCGATAAAACGACATGAGGAAACAATGCATGTCATCAAAGCTTATGAGATGTTGAACAACAAAGGTAACAAATAAAGGTATTCTTTCGGCTGAAGTTATTTGGTGGAGGTACGAATAAATAGTTCTTAAACTTGCATAGTTGGACATCCTCGAATAACATGGTCAAAGGTACGAGCCTTCCCTCGCACATGCACGTTTCGGTCATGTGCTGAGGGAAAGGCCCTGACGAATCGTAGTTAGATGGCACTGGAGAGCCGTGATAGAATGCACGGGTGACTGAAACAAGGGCCTGTAATGGATTAAATATTGTAAAAATGTCTATGACGAGTTGAAAGTAGAAGAAGAAGAAGAGAAAGAATCAACAGAGGCCCAGTAAGTCTCTGTGGGACCTCTGTTGATTCACTGCTCCCGCATCTACCTGAACCCCTTTACGACGATGTTTTAATCCAATATTGACCCTTGCCCTTGGTTCAGTCATCTGTAGAAAGACGGAAAATGTGCGAATTCCTAATGTTCAGCGGTTGAGTGTGAAGGTAAGGTGAGTTTTCCGCAGCGGAGATATCAGGGGGAAATCGGCTTGGTGGAATCAGGATTCTTTAGAGCACTGTTCGCATTCGGAGAGACACTGGTAGGAGTCGTATTCGGAGAGATGCTGGTCGGAGTCGTCGGTGCTTCATACTTTCCAGTGGTAAAAAATGCCATTTCAGAACTTCTGAAATTAAAAACAAGCATTCAATTAAACTGCACGCGTACATTATAGGGCCTATGTAGGAGTGCGTAGGTATAGAGCACGAAAGAAGTCATTGGAACGCGATCTCGTACATAGGATCAATAGAAAATAATCTTGTCTTCGATTGGACCGTGGTGAGGAGTTTCAAAACTGACACTTGGTGCATTTTTAATGAAAATGTGTAAATTCCTGAGGCAGCCCATTCGAAATCCTCTTCATACTTCCTTCAAGGGAGGGACGAAGCCGATCCACTGGGCGTCCGGACCGCAGAAATGAATGCACCCACCACTTCTCAAGAAACAGCCGTAAAAGGGGGGTGGGTGTTTAGCGCTTTCAATTACTGAATAACTGATCTTGAATCTTGAATCTTGAAGCAGCTTTGAGATGAGGCTTATCTCTGAAATAAGTCGCACTATCTACCGTCATTATTGACGCCATCCGATCTCGAATAGATCGCAGCGCTGTCTTTTGCTACCTAGAGTAAACTCATTTTGAACTGGCTATAGTTAGCTGAATGGGGAGATTGAAGTGACCTATCGGGCATTTCATTTCTAGTTATGACATGATTTCTTTCACTCCGTATAGACATGAAGGACACCGTTAACAACGTATTTGTGCAGTCGCATCATCCTCTACATACATTGTAGGTTTTGCTCTAGGTCTTCCACCCTTACTCTGGTAAATATTGGGAGCCTGCTGAAATTCTTTTCCAGATGCATGGAATTTGTGAATGAGGGACAAGTCAGGCAAGGACCAACCCAGGGCGAATAGGGGAGTTTCGAGGAGGCGGTCACCCGAAGTGGCGACAACACGTCGAAATGACGACATCTCGCTGTTCGGTGATACTTGCTTGACTGGTGACCTCAAACACTTACCCAGGGCTTTTCTCCTTGAAACACGGTACATTTAGCTTATTGAAGAACATCTCTCCGATTCCTGTGGTGGCTGCATTGTTGACATTATGCAGGCATTTGTTGAAAGCAGCGTCACAAGCACACGATGACCTGGAATTAAGGGAGCAACATGTAGATCAAGGTGTCAACTGTATGCATGGGCTGACCAAAAGCGTGAATCATCAATTGCACTCAGAGTAAGAAGATGATCACAACTTCAATCTGCAGTTTTCGTTCTTCGTTTTCTCTTTCTGGGCGAATTGACCGTGAAAAGCGTAAACGTTCATTTTTTTCCTCCCGTCGCTTTTTTCAGTAATCAGTGATCGTTTGATTTTTTTGTGTTTTCTCACTGTCTTCCCCTTATTGAAGAGTCGTGGTATCGCTAACTGCCGTCTGCTGTATGGCCACCCTAAAAAGTATGGGAAAAAACAACTATAGATGTTACAGGCATAAAAGTAGCGAACTACGACTTTCATGTTGTTTACTCACACTGTAGAGAAATAGGTATTCCACAGTTTGTATTTCCTATCATACGAAAAGCGACGGATTGTATCCGGGCAGTGATCGTGCGTTCGGCAGCATTTATCCGCCTCCCGTTCAGGTCCGAGGTCCGTGTAGTTGTCGGCGACATTTCCAGGTCCACACCACTTCGTTTCTGAAGAATTAGTGCACGAATAATGACTTCATAATTATCCAACAGCCAAAAGTTGATAGTAACCCCAGTGGCGATGCTTAGATTGGAATTCCGCGGAATGTCGTGGTATCGACTAAACGTAATCTGCTGTCAAGCTAAAAGTCAAATTAAAGAGTTACTTCTGCATAAGTCTCGGAATGACGTACATTGTAAGCTCCTACATCGAACCAGACCAGACCACATCACACCATGCGCGTTTACACGGCAGACTAATCTAGACCGATCTAGGGCCGTTTGCACGGAATCAAACCGATCTAATCGAAATCCCACGAAATCCCACGAGATGTAGACAGCAGCTGACACCTAACCGACCAACTGGATGGCCGTGGGCTTGATTTTATTTCCCTGTCGGTCAAAACGGTTGGTGCAGTCTATTGTCTTTTTTAAATTTCATGATTTCCATTCGAGGACGAATAGATTTTATCTTACCTGGCCACATAAATGAAAAGCGTTTTTGTCTTTCAAACAGCAAGAACTCCCGGCGACACCGGTCCAATTTCGATTTGTATTCCTTATCCCGGGTGTCTCTGTCGAGGTTTCGCTCCGAACCGAAACTTTAAAAACAAACAAAAAGTGAAATAAAATTCACACCCAGCTCACCATAATTAGACCTTTGTACTGGGATCTTAGTAAAATAAAAAAAACACAGCGGCTGAAGTAAATTTGGTTGGCTGAGAAGTGTTTAAAGACATTGGCCAATCAGGGATTTCAGCAACAACCACAATATCCCCCTGTGCGGAGGTTGCGTGTTTATGTAAGTGCTCTAAGGTTGGTTCATTGATTTACATGGACAAAGTCCTTTAGGGTTGGTTCATTGATTTATATTTTCAGGAGTGTTTTAACAGATGTCTGTAAAGACAATATGCTGACATACAATTATATAACTTGCCGTGGGTGCATGGTGAAGAGTATTGATTTGCGGGCTGAATTGTCTCTTCGGTTAATTGATATTCAGTCTAGAAGCGGATGAACATCCATCCGGCTCATTCGGATGAGTTTTCGTATTCGTTAGTAAATCACGCACCACAGACATGGGCATAAGATATATTGGTTTTAGTACAAAAATCCAAGGCCAAGGACACTCTCCTACATATCTACAACAAATGCTGGAAGAAGGGGACTGTACCATCAGTATGGAAAGAGGCTCACATAACTCCAATCCACAAAAAGGGAAAGAACAGAGCACACCCAGAAAATTACAGACCCATAAGCCTTGTAAGCTGTGTTGGGAAACTGATGGAGAAAATGGTGAACAAACGCCTAATGTGGCACCTAGAGTCCAAGAGCCTTCTCAGCCCAACCCAATCCGGATACAGGAAACATAGGAGTACCGAAGATCAGCTTTCACTCCTTGCCCAAGAAGTAGAAAATGGTTTCCAGGAGAAGAAAAGCACACTTGCTGTGTTCTTTGACCTCACACAAGCCTTTGACCGTGTCTGGAAGAACGGCCTTCTCCTGAAACTACAAAAGAAAGGTGTAACCGGACGCCTCTACAGGTGGACGAAAGGTTTTCTACACCAAAGAACAGCAAGAGTCAAACTAGACGGCATCCTCAGCCACAGGATTAAACTCATAGAAGGTGTACCACAGGGAAGCGTGATATCCCCCACCCTCTTCCTTGTCTACATAGACGATCTCACTGAATGCGTACCCCCAAGCGTCTCCAACACCTTACATGCGGATGACTTCTCTGTCTGGAGTACAACTCTGTACACAAGCACTGCCACAAAACGCATTCAAGAAACTGTGAATAACGTCGACACCTGGGCAGATGATTGGGGACAAGAAACAAGCAAGACAAAAACCTGTGCCACCCTTTTCATCCTATCTACAAAAAAGGTAAACATCACACTCAAGATAGGACTAGGAGACCAGGTCATTCCCCAAGAAGACAACCCCACCTTCATTGGCATCAAACATGACTCCAGGATGACATGGAAGACACAAGTCGAGTCAGTCAGAGACAGAGCAATCAAACGATTAGCCCTGATGAAGAAGCTTGCGGGAACCGGCTGGGGCGCTAACGCCAGGATACTCAAGCAGGTCTACACAGGATCTGTAACTTACAGATCCTGTGTAGACCTGCTTGAGTATCCTGGCGTTAGCGCCCCAGCCGGTTCCCGCAAGCTTCTTCATCAGGGCTAATCGTTTGATTGCTCTGTCTCTGACTGACTCGACTTGTGTCTTCCATGTCATCCTGGAGTCATGTTTGATGCCAATGAAGGTGGGGTTGTCTTCTTGGGGAATGACCTGGTGTAAGACCAGTTATGGAGTATGCTTCTCAAAGCTGGGCAACAACCGCCAAAACAAACCAAGCAAAACTCGACAAAGTACAGAACTTCGGCCTGAGGATAATCCTAGGAGCTATGAAGTCGACCCCGATTGCTGACATGGAAAGGACGGCTGGCATCGAACCCCTGGAACACAGGAGGAACCAGAAAATCCTCATCCATGGGGAGAAAATCAGACGCCTTCCAAGTCACCCTCTTCACCCCAAGCTTGAGGAAACGCCCAAGAACCGTCTAAAACGCAAAAGTCAAAACCATCTGACTAAGAGTCTACAAGATTCGGCTTCTGAATTGCTCCAGCCAGGAAATCAAGTTGAAAACCTGCAGCCAACAGCGTGGTCCCAGCAAGAGCTCCGAGTGGAAATCCAGCCTTCAGTACCAGACCTGAGAAGCAAGGGGATCCAACTACCGGATATCCAAAAAGCTCTCACCATGGAACATATTGACCGGCAATACCCACATGACAGATGGACACTAGCCTACACGGACGGATCAGCTGAAAGCGCAGTGAAAAACGGAGGAAGTGGAATCTACATAAGATACCCTTGTGGAGAAAGCTCAACCCTCTCCGTCCCTGAAGGAAAATACTGCAGCAACTTCAAAGCAGAGGTGCTAGCTATAACAACTGCCGCGAAACATCTAGCACAGTCCCAAATGACATCACCACTGCTAGCCATTCTAACAGACTCACTGTCCACACTCGAAGCCCTAAGATCAGAAAACATCGAGTCAGAAATCAAAGATCTGAAAGAACACCTCCAAGATCTCACCAGTAACCACCACGTGGTCTTGCAATGGATTCCCGCCCACTGTGGAATACCTGGAAATGAAAGGGCTGACCAACTAGCAAAAGAAGGAAGCCTACAGATCCAGCCAAATGGGAAGCAGTCATACAGAGAAATAACAACACTCCTGAAGCAGAAATGCAGAAATGACTGGAAGAAAATCCAGGGAAATCACCACCCCCAATCAGATCAGCTGTGGCTACTTGACCGAAAAGACGCTACTACCATCTACCGTCTAAGAACAGGCCACTGTGGCCTGCGTGGGCATCTTAAACGTATAGGAGTAAGAGACACAGCAGAATGCCAATGCCAGACAGCAGTGCAAACACCAACGCACATCCTACAGGACTGTCCCCTGTACCAGGATTTACGAAATAGATTCTGGCCAAAGGACACGAAGGTCGAAGAAAAGCTGTGGGGAACACAGCCGGACCTTCGGGCGACAAGCCGCTTCATCTCCGCCACAGGACTGAGGTTATAGTACTTAGGCAGGTTGAACGCTGAAGAAGAAGAAGAAGTACAAAAATCGCTTCCAGCAGGACCGCAACTTCTCCAAACAGGATTTAATGAAAACTCTATGAACTGCAATAAACAATGCACTCAGAACGGGGTGCAACCTTAGCCTGCCTGAAATTCGGAAGTCAGACCCCCAAACTTCCTTCCAACACTGGTGAAAATCATTATCAGAACGGCATACTACAACCGGCGGTGCATGTTGTCAAGTTGGCACATTATCCTCCTGGCCAGGTAAATCCCACGCCCAAGTTGTCCCTTTAAGAAATTGAGGGGAAGCAGCCCAGACCAAAATGCAATTGCTCAACTTTTACGTTCCCTAAATCTTAAGTTTTACTTGTGGTTCTCAAGTGTTAATTGAAGTCTGCAAGTACGGATGTATAGAAAGGAGTGGTCGTTCTTTGATTGCATTTGAAAAGGCTTTTACACCTGTACTTACGATGGTTTCAGAGCATCTTGAAAACAACAAACCCTCCTGGCCAACCTACGCAAAGCTCCAGTCGATGTGAATTCACCACACGAAAGGGTGGAGAAGAGCAGACAGGAGCCAAGCACGATAAACCACGCATTAGCCATCCCACGAGAGGTGTAAGGCTGTATGTTTCTCTCTAAAGGCATGAGCAGCTATGAAGGAGCTATGAGCGGGTCTTCGTCCTCCAGGGAAAGGCAACAAAGTTATTTGGTTGTGATGAGCTCTCAGCTTAATCCTCTATGAGGGCAACAATAGTTGTGTTTATTTGTGTATGAAGATATGAGCTGCGCTCATTAAACAGCCATGAACTTAATCCAATATGAGGCAACAGTGAGCCTTGCTTAATCCTCTGTATTACGAAGGCAACGGTGAGCCTTACTAATTCCTCTTTGAAGGCACCAATTAGCTGTGCTTAATCCTCTATAAACGAAGGCAACAGGGAGCCTTACTTATTCCTCGATGAAGGCAATTATGAGTAGTGCTTATTCCTCTTTATAGACAGCAATATAGGATGTGTTTATCCCCTATACGAAGACAATAATTAGCTGTGTTTTCCTCTTTCACGGCCAAAAGTAGCTGTCTTATTTCCCGGTGAAGAAGAAAGTAATCTGCGCGTAGTCCTCCTTGAAAACAGGTCATAAGGGCAAGAATTATAACTTTGCTTTGTATCCCTCTTTTAAGGCAAGACTGGGCTGCGCCCGCAACATGTCAATGCTGTGAATGAATTACGACAGTCACGTAGATGTAGTGGGAAGCCCTTTGGCATATCTGACCAGCAGGCTGTTTGCATGTAACCTCACGGCAATCCTGATGATTCATACAACTATCATTATTGACACAGAAGATCCCCACAAGGCCTCAACAATACTGATCATTGCACTGTGAATATTTGCCCGCACTGCGTTCGCCAAGTCGGCCAAGTACCGTTATATAGGTCTATTTCCGCAATTTATGAAATAATTCACCTTTCGAAACAAAAACCATAATCATTAAAATGACATGATTGCTAAAAACAAGCAAACAGCTTTTACGTTATGGTCGCACGGATTCAAGTTGCACTTTGGGGAAATACTTTAACCTACTCCATAACGGCAAATCAATTGGGAAACAAGCGATATGTTTTTAGGAAGTGACTACTTGGCAAGCCCGGCTTACCAAACAGCGACTTTTTCTTGTCCTGAATGGAGAGCCGAACTCATTAATATTAAAGTAAAGTCTCCAGCTCGCCAAACAGGGTAAATTTTTTACCTGTTTGGCAAGCCCGGCTGGCCGAACAGGGTGGCTTTTTAGTGCTGTTTGGCAAGCGGCTCTCCAAACAGGACAAAAAAAGATGCCTGTTCGGCGAGCGGCTTGCCAAATAGACCCGGCCTATGTTTTATGTGATGCCAAAAGTGTGTTCATTGCTAAAGGCTCCGTCGCTCTCTTCTAAGTCAAATAAGGACTATTCTGATTAAAGAAAGAAAGACACGCTTAAGGATTGCTAGTTTAGTCTTAGATAAATTTAAAGCAATACAATTGCATAGTGTAGTACAGGTTTTACTCGCTTTTACATGCAGTGAGGTCTAAATTCCATGTAAAATTATAATGGATACTAAATAATAGCGCCGGATAAAAACATTAGTAGCTGAACAAATAGACAAAACAGATAATTATTTAGATGATTTATGATATAATGTCCAGTGTCATTGTTTAAAACTGCACACACGTCCCAACGCCTCGGCACATACTTGTACATTTAGTTGATAGAGGTGGGGAGCACACTGTTGGTCACATCAAGAAATTGGGTATCTCTCAGCGGGGTGACGCACGCGTGACAACTCATCACCTCTTTTGTAAGCACGATTTCTTTCAAATAGACTTTTAAAATTTTGGTTTAAAAATAGAAGTTGACCTTGATAAAAAATCGCTCTTTATACAATGTGTTTTAGGATCTGTTTCAAGAATAGATGTGCGCGTGAGCAGGGATATACGGATGCGAACAACATTGAAAAGTTGGTATCAGTTGTCACCCTGCCTCTGGTCTGTCCTGACGGGCGGACCTGAGAGCCTCAATGTGCCCAGTATCTGTAAGAACAGTTCTCGAGTAAACTAAGCTTTCTACACGTCAGGATTATTTTGTACACTTACCATCTAAGGTACTAGGACACTTTCTAGAGGGGACTGAAATTACTCACACAGCAGCCAATCACCAGCGATCTCCTATACATGTACATGTATGCCAGACACCATTCTTTGGTATTTCTTAGTGGCATTTGACTAAAAAGCATCCTGGGATATATTTGCCTACCACCACCGCCTCCGGCGATGCAGTCTGAATTTACGTCCATGCATGCTGACACCTTAGTGATTTCTGTCAGTGTACTCCTCTAATAATGGTCGAGGCTATATCCATAGGCTCCACCACGGTTCCCTCTGGCTCCTCCAGGATGGGTTTGCGCCGTGGTCCATCGTTGTGACTGTCCTGCACCACGGCCGTAAATTGGTGGTTGCGAACCTCGGTGTTGCTGACCTCTAGCTTCGTGGGGGGTCGAAACATCATGCTTGAGGAAGAGAAAATTTGAAGAAGCTTCAGAAATTGTGGTAAAAGTGCAGTTACGGAAAACTTAGGATTATAGTGTTTTTTGTTGACCACTACCATTGAAATCTTGTCTCGTTCACGTCCAACTGCATTAACATACCATCCATACGACTTTTAAAAGGATATAATTTACATTAGGTATCTCTTTCAACTTTAATTTTTTTTAAATATAATTTCTCGATGAAGAACGGGTCAAAGCTACGGTGGCTGGGAAAGGACATCACTTGATTTTTTTTCAACATGAAAAAGAGATATTATCTCGATTACTCAAGATAATATCTCCATCGATCGAGATATTTCCTGAAAAAAAATTTCCATGTTGGAAAAAAAATCATGTGATGTCCTTCCCCACCCACCGTACAGAGCTGACTGAGGTGTTACCCTTTTCTTTGACAGATGGCTCTGATGGTTTTAAAAGACGAGTTCAGAGCGATGACTGTTTACCCTCAGCCACTCAGCTTCAACCCGTAAACTGATGGATCTGAGGGCTCGGTTTTTCTATTGAAGCGCATTATGGACCATTCACTGAGATTGGTAAGTTTTGTCTGGAAAACATGGCACACATTTACCGGCAACAGGTATCCTTCCATGATATCAAGAAGAACGCCTGTTCTTCCCTCTATGATCTTCTTCATTTCGTTATCAACGCGGCCTTGATCGGAGTGCTCTATCCGGACTGGGTGTTTCCATTTCATTGCGAAAACTACAACGATAGAAAAGATAGGTTTATATTTTGTAGGAATAAAAATGTACATGACATATAAATGTATACATGTACATATAACCGAGTAACGTAGTAAAAACATAAGTGCAACTCCGATCGATCCCAAGACGAGCTGCAGCGTGGCTCCGACACAGAAAGTGGGGAAGACAAGAATATAGACGGACAAATCCTGATTATACAAATGTACGTGTAGCATTTGATTAAAGAGTGCTGTCATATTAAATTCCCTCGTCAATAGCAGACATCGCATTCTAACAGAATAGCTGTTCGACAAATTTCAAAACGGAGGGTTAGCGTTGTATCATTATTCGTAATAAGATAACAAATGGGATCGAAAATCTCAAGAGCCCCTCTGATACGTTATTCAATGACCAGTGTCATCGAAAAACAGCAACCTGATGTTTGGTTGCAAGCTTAAAAACATTCGATTGGCGGAGACATTTAAGTAACAACAAGTAAAACTCGCCTTCCTCTCTTGCCGACCGAAGCATGTAGAAGGCAGTCCACACTGAGCCACTGAAGACTTCTCTCGGAAGAGGGAACTCATGTGACACCCTCAGAATTTTACCAATGTAGTCAAATGCATACCGAAAAACTGCCTAGAAACATTAATACACATAATATGGTTAAAAGCAATAAAATTTCCCCAGAAGTCACTTAGCCGGTCCAACGCCCTTTTTCCTTTGAGTTCATTTTTCAAACCTGCATAGGCCTGATTGAAGAAAATTGTTTTATGTATTACATTGCTGTATAACCCTTTTGAAATGTTCTTTGTTTAAACATTCCATTTTTCTTTAGATTGCAGAAGATTGAAAGAGAAGAAATTTTGCACGAACGTGTTGACCAGCTCCCAAGATGGAAAAGTCATCTCTCATGGCACCGACATTTTTTGAGATGATCCTATTAACAGGCGCAAGACGCGTCCTGTTTAAGCATGTCATGTTATGAGAGGACGAAGGTAACCTACCTGAAACCAGTTTCCGATGGTAACACATCTTACACTTGGGCGGATCGCAAGCCCGATATAAAACTCCACATTCAAGGCTGCATCCTTAGCAAATGCCATTGCCGCCAAAGCGTGGAACTCCTCATGGGTGATGTTAAGGTTCTTCCCTTTGTTCATGATGAGGAAGTACCGCAGAACGCAGGCGAGAAAACTCGTTCTCTTGTCATAATGGCTGATACTCATCCTGAAGGCAGACCCTGAATGGGAAAGGTAGACATGGTAGACGAATGAATTGATTTTGGCAATATCTTGGCTATGCCGATTTTTCGGTGGTGTGCGACGATCCGCCTTCAGTGGAAGGATACCGAAGCACAACGGCGATAGATCGGCATGTATCTTAGCATACGCTGATGCTTACCTCATTGGTCACGTACACACTATGGTACACAATAGTTTTGGGCCTATATAGTCCGATATAAGCCACTACATCACCACGTCTTCTCTATCAGTGCTGTGATAGTACTTTTACTTGGCATTCGGGTACTTTCTAATTCTGTAGTCGGATAGATTAAGGCAGACACAGGTCATGGACAGGAACAGGACTGTCCATTGCTATAAGAATCGTGTACATCTTCCGATCTGGGTTACCTTCTCTAAGGTTATTTGTCCTATCAATGTATATATACATAGCACTAGCAGGAGATGTATACCGTCGGCTCCAATGATTTTATTGAGGAATTTTCTCCTGAACGAACTCTGTCCACCCAGAACATAAAATCCACGACTCGTGCCAATGCACCAAGCACGTAATTAGCGGCCGCTTCACGTTCCAATGCACAGGGAACGTATTATAAATTTGCGGCCGCTTCACGTGCCAATGCACCGAGCACGTAATTAGCGGCCGCTTCACGTTCCAGTAGGTCTGTCTCATAACAGAACGTAAGGGACGGACGGGAACCAAAATCAGCGTCCATGGACGCGTAGTAGGATTAATCTAATAGGCCTTCACATGTCACGTGGAGTACGTTTGCGTTCCAAGTTCTGAATGGAGGCCGGCCATATAACAATGATCTTTGCACTGAATAATTGCATTCAATGGCAATAGACCGCCCATATGGGAAGGTTAATATAATTTTCCTTTATTATGCGTCTAGCCTTATCCCTGTGGTGACATGATTAGACACGCATTGAAAATGGTCAATAAAATATGATTCCTTTGTCCGAAATTGAATTGATTATTGATAACATTTAATTGCCATGGTTTGTGTTGGCCAGCAGTCGCTTGGCCTCACGCTACTTTCACCATGGAGAGAATTAGGATGTTTTTGTTCGCTGCTCCGCCGCCCATACCACCGCCACCAGTTTTGCTTACACCAGCATTTCATAATTTAGAAGTGCGTCCGCCTCCGTTGCCTCCAAGACTTGATGAAGTTCTCACCAATCAACCAAATGGTCCATACGGTGGTAACGACGTCTTTACCAGGATTAGAAACCACCAGATGGACTTTTGGTATCTATCAGGTGAGACAGTGGCCTCTTTCCAGCACCTCGTAGAGGACATTACGCCCCTTCTGGAAAACAGGCCAGGACGGTACCGAGATCATTTGCTGTCGGTGGAGAACCGTTTACTACTTTTTTTCTATTGGATCAAGAAATATCCGGACATTGTTGCGATGAGTGCAATGTTTGATATCAGCAAGCAATCTGTTTGCAGGGAACTTTATTTTATGACAGATGTTTTGTGGACTTATTTTCAAGACGGTATAACATGGCCGACCGCTGAAGAGTGGGAACAACTGCGGGGCAACTGGGATACTATTCCAGATGCTGTTGGGGCGATAGATGGAACGGTACACGCAATCGAGATCCCAAAGACTGAGGATCCCCACCTTATCATAGTCATAACTTGTTACTGTTACTCAGCCACAGTCCAACAATGAACCGCTTTCTTTTGCATAGTAACTACTTAGATAAAAAAAGACACTCAATTTGGTTAATACGAGCCAACCAGGCTTTTATCAATAATTGACCGCTTGTCTATAACAAGGCCTATTCGGTAACATCGGTAACATCGATTTCCCTTCATTGACAGTTAACCAACGCACGTTGTCAAAAAGCTATTGTATGTATAGGTGGGCGTTCCTAATGTGCTTTGGTGACCACCAATCAGAAGAAGGACCTTACATATGTATTCATCACAGCAGCGCAGCCCTGGTGGTAATGCTCGTGTAACCAATAGCATCAAAGTTAACAAGCATGGTACGTTGAATTAGGTACTTCTTAGGTTCCCGTCTGTCCCTAACGTTCTATAATGAGACAGACCTAATGCATCGAGAACGCAATTTGCGGTCACTTCCAATGTAGCGCTATACATGTAGAAATCGAAGCCAGCTGATGAGAACAATACATGGACGGGTGTACACTGTGCCCCTTCTTACCATGTTCTTGGTGTGTCATGATCGTGTGAAATGTCTCGAGGTTCTTTTGCAGGTCATCAGGACATATTTGATGGATCCGGAGGAGATCTATTGAAAATTTTGATGATGGCGTCACCTGAAAGTATGATAAGGCCTTATGATGCTCACGGTTGGGGGATCTTCCAAACGCATCCCCCTTTTTCAGAAATTTCTTTGCCATTTCACCAGAGTATGGGGATGTCGTTTAACCTCAGCCCCGGCCTCAAGTCCACTTCGTCCCTCCGCCCCCACAATAACAAGATTACATTGTGTGTTGATTTTCTTGGAATGCGTGACAAAACGTTATCCTGACAGTATGATCCATTCGGTCCTCACCTTCCTTTCAACGAGATCTTTATGAGGGGTCCTACCATGTTCCATCACGAAGTCCTCGTCACCCGGCAGAAGGAACTTGTAAATGTACCGTCGGAGTTCCGTCAACTCCTCCTCCACGCTGGGCTGTCCAGGGCTTGTATCCTCTAGCAGGTGTCTGTGCCAGTAGAACTTGTTGTGCATCGACATGACAGTGGCTGGGTACTTGATTTCGGTTATGCCCTTTGCGATGTGATTGGTCATCTCTCCACCTGTACCAACTGGCTCGGAAGACAGCGGACCCAAGCTGTAGAAGATCCGGGAGTAGTGAACTCCCTTCATCAGTTTCTGGAAGGACCCGACGCCGAGATTATTAATTTTATTTCAACTGTCCGACGTGATTTATGTGTAGCAACGCACAGATGTATGTGCACCGGTGCTTCAACATGATGACGGAAGTAGCACCCGGAACAGCATCTAAACTGGAGGCTGGATTAGTGTTCATTGGACCTAGTAGGGGGAATGGGGTTCGGATACTCTTTTAAGGCCAACAAGAGTACGAACAATGGCTGGGGTACATGGAGTGTGGTCACCCCAGACCCCTACATTGTTATTTTCTTCTTCTTCCTCAACTTGTTTATAGACAGGCAGTCGTTCAGACGCTGAAGGATTGCTGCTGTCTTCTTACTTCATTAAATCTCAGAAAAACCTTGTATTTTTTCACAAGTATATTCTGGATTTCTCTTTGGGTGTCTGTCTAGCACTTCTCAAGGTTTCACGGCTGGGATTTGTATATCTTGTGTCCTTCAAATAACACCCAGAGAACGAAGATGGATATAAGACATCCTCAAAGGAAATGTGTTAGCAGAAATATCATCTTTCTCTTGCTGAAACCACAGTGACCTCATTCCAATCTCATTGTTTCTTTCTAGGGGTTGATTTTTAAATACCCCTTTAGTTACATTTTTTGAGACACCCTATATCGGCCCCAAGAATGCTTACCTCTTCTTGTACCACCAACGGATGATTATCAACCTTGTTATTCGCTTTGACCCAATATGCGACCTCACGTATGTGCTGCTCCCATCTGTTACGTAGTCCAAGTTTCTCTTTCAGATTTAATCGGTTGAGTTCAGGGAAGGTGAAATCGTTGCCGCAGAGAATCGCGAACTCAATCAACTCGCTGTGATGTCCGAACTGTAATGATTATGAGAGATGCTCAGAAAGCTTACGTATATAACGTCGTACGTTTATATAATCTGTGGTACGCCGTTTTTAGAATAAAGTAAACATGAAATTCAAACTACTTCAACTATTATTCATGAATTTGAAGAAAAGTCAGTTATTTTCATGCCTTTTCTGATATTTTGCATCAAACTAACACGCAAACAATCCGATTTTTTTCACCTCATTTTTATTCTATCTTAACTTATCATTGGTTTCAAATTTATCTTTATCGCAATCCCTAACTAAAGAGAACAATACCAGTCACATTATTCACAGAAACGTCAGTAGACGAGAATAATCCGTTTTTGTGTATAGTTTGCGTCTGAATAGTGAAATTAACGAACATTTTATTGCCACGAAAAAGGACTCATCTTCCTTCATCCTGTCACGTCGTACTTAAAACTTACCCCAAGAATATCTGACAACTTCTCTTGCGTGATGACTTGAGCAGGTAAACTGTTGAGTTCTGCATTAGGCCCTGTTCCAAGACCTAAATCTGTTGGCATCTTGAACTGATCAACATGAATGAAAACACTTTCTTTGAAGATACAAAAGTCGGTGTCGTTACCGAGTATCGCATAGGCTTTTGGGCGCTTAACGAGGTCATTCGCCACGGTGTAATCAACTTCGCCGGAGGCCAACTGGTTGATCTCGCACATGCATTCCTTCAGCGTTTGGAAGAATTGCGCTTCCAATAAAACCGGAAGAACGGCAGGATCGAAAGGCAGGCCCCACTTCGTACCGCTGCAAACCTCTAACGGATGACGAAGTTTCTTTAACAATCCCTTGTGTCCTTCTTTCCACTTGTCCAGCTTCCTCTCACACTGGTAAGTTGAACTTCCCCGCGCACCATCAACGTAGAACACTAACTCGACGCCATGGGAGCGTAGGTCGTAGATGACGTTCTTTAGGTACTTGTCAATGTTGTCGTACTCGCCAAGTCCCAGCCTAAGGTAGTAGTTTCCGTAAACCTCCTCATCCAAGACCCTCCACATGCTCATGAGCAGAGCATTCTCAAAGGCATAGAAATCGGCCAGTATTTCTATGCCATCTCTTTCCCGGGCAACATCAAACAGGTCGACCGAGTCCATTTTGTCTTTAAGAAAGGACAAGAGACCTTTCACACCCATTTCTCGTTTTGACGTTGTATACCTAAAAAAGAAAACCACGACAATGCTTGTCACGAAGGTGTGACCATCAGCTTGATAATAAGTTTCATTCCCCTGCTTCCAGGGCAAGAATGATCTTCAAGCCGATTGTACCGCTGATCATTTCGACTCATTTGATGGATCTTGTTGTCAGGGTGATAGGCATAGATATTAATAAATATTGATGTATCGGTAATTCCGGTGTAAATTTGTAGTTCCCCATGTACAGTATACATATTTCAGTTTTTCCATATAATAGACCTTGGTTGAAGAAATCTTAGGCCTACCACTGTCGTCATCAATTTCAGTTGGCCCGGTCCAAGTCTCCTTTAAAAGGAGACTATTGTCCAGGTGAGCCAATTTAGTTACAGAAAGCTCACCCATTTTTCAAATTGCGCATATATATTAGTCATTTGAAGACCACAAAGTGGACCCCTAGACCCATGTCTACAGCGGCCCTTTAAGTGACAACGTTGGGTGTGGTGGGGTGGGGATTTGTTGTTCTAGATCCTGGTTACTATAGTATGAGTCCCTGTTCTTTTATAAAGGATTGGGATAATTGTAAGTTGAACAAAACATGAGCACCTGTGTTCATGAATTTTTGTAGCAGGAGGCAACTTGGACCCTGTCGGGGTTTGTGCCATATTCCGGGATCGAGTTCGAGGAAAATTTATTTCAGTTGGTAAGGTAGGCCTACATGTAAAATTTCAGTGGACAATGTGCCGAATTTGTTCTTTCACTTGCCAATCTCGAAATCCTGTGAAACAGAAAATACAACTCTGACACCTAGAATCGCAATGTCTTGGTACCGCGATGGTTTCATTGACCTAGTTTTAAATCTACCTACCTTTCGATAAAAAGTCGAATATCTGGGATGTGTTTTCCCTCTTACAAAGTGCACACCGAATGATAATCACCAGCTACTATAATAGTCCCTGAATTTTTTATAAAACATATTACTATAGATCCATGGTGACGTGACGACGGCCAACACTACGTCATGTAAACGTTGTTCCCAATCAAGTGCATGAATCTATAGCATCGGAGATTCAGTGAATCCTTTTGCTATTCCGCGGAATGTTTCCACAAATGCTATTATAGGCCTATATTTAAATATACCCAAAAAATTTAGCATAACATTTAGCGCAGAAATAACATGGTTTTCACCTTTAAAAAATACTTTCGATTGAAAGAGCATTATATAAAATTATCAGTCCATATATATTTTCATAGGATTATCAGTAGCCTATCAGGAGATTCGATGAATGCTTTTGCTAAGTTCCGCGAAACGTTTCCACGAAATGTTATCCATGAAATGTATACAAAAATGACATAGGTCAATGGTTATTTCATAAAACCATGCAAAAATGATACATGGTTTTTGTATATAAAAACTAGTTTCAATTCTTTGCTCCTGCGGGGTTGGCGTAATTCCACAACCATAATATACAGGAAAAATCATGGTCATTAGGCACCATCTTGGTACAGATACGTGGTAGGATTGATGACAGAGACATAGATTATGGCAGTAGCTGGTCAGTTTGAGGAGAGTCTTGTGTGGCTGTAGCTGGTCAGATCGTGGACAGTCACAATCATGTTGGTCAGATTTAGGACAGTCACAACCACATGGCAGAAGCTGGTCAGATAGAGGAACAGCCACAATCATGTTGCAGTGGCTGGCCAGATTGAGGACAGTCACACTCATGTTGCAGTGGCTGGCCAGGCTGAGGACAGTCACAATTATGTGGCAGTACGGGTCAGGCTGAAGAAGAGCCACATGATTGTGGCAGTGGCTGGCCAGATTGAGGACAGTTACACTCATGTTGCAGTAGCTGGTCAGACTGAGGACAGTCACCCTCACCCACAATCTTGTGGCTGTCGTAGGTAAGTTGAGGACAGTCACAACCTTGTTGCAACAGTTGGTCAGATCGAAAACATTGGCAGTATCGCCCGCCATACTGAGGGACAGTTACAAACATGTGGCTTGCCAGAATGAGGACAGTCGAGATTTTGCAGTAGCTGGTCAGATTAAGGAACAATCACAATCTTATGGCAGTAGCTGGTCACACTGTAGGACAGTCACAGGCATGTTGGAGTAGCCTGGACAGTCACAATATTGTGGCAGTAGTTGGTCAGACTGAGGAACAGTCACAATATGTGGCAATAGCTGGTCAGATTGAGGACAGTCAAAGTCATCTGGGGGAGTAGCTGGTCAGATTGAAGACAGTCACGCAGCAGTAGCTGGTAAGATTGAGGATAGTCCAAATCTGGAGACAGCACCTTGACAGACTAAGGACAGTCACAATCATGTGGCAGTAGCTGGTCAGATTGAGGACAGTCACAATCAATGGCAGGAGCTGGCCACAATGAGGACAGTCAGTCCGGAGACATTACCTGGTCAGATTGTGGACAGTCACAATCATGTGGCAGTAGCTGGTCAGATTGAGGACAGTCACAATCATATGGCAGGAGTTGGCCACATTGAGGACAGTCAGTCCGGAGACATTACCTGGTCAGATTGTGGACAGTCACAATCATGTGGCAGTAGCTGATCAGATTGATGACAGTCACAATCATATGGCAGGAGCTGGCCACATTGAGGACAGTCAGTCCGGAGACATTACCTGGTCAGATTGAGGACAGTCACAATCATGTGGCAGTAGCTGATCAGATTGAGGACAGTCACAATCATATGGCAGGTGCTGGCCACATGATTGTGACTGAATGAAAATGAATCAAAAAGTAGGAATTTTCAAAAAAACACAAGATGTGTATTTCAAGGATGAAAAAGTTAACACTTAAACAAGCACAATTACATTTCCGGTTTAAAAATCTTAATTACACATAATAAGCAGAGGTTGGCGCAGTAAGGCCTTTCCAGGGCGGTTGCGGAATCACATTTTTCGATACCTCATTCTGCCTTCCAACAAAATGTAATGTATTTTCCTTAATTCGTAAATCAATGTTTCTTATGCATTCTCCACTGGCACATGTTTGGGTCTTTCTTGAAAATACATTCTTGCATTAGGATTTTTTGAGCGGTCCAAAGACCTGCTATGGGAGGATGGATCACATTACGCCAACCACATACTTCTTTCTATACAAATAACAATGTGTATTATGCACAGCATGATTTGATATAACTTGCCATTCTCCTCTGCATCAACATTCACAGGGTTTTCGATTCTGAATAAAAAATGGTCCTTACACTAATGGTACCATGTGATCTTACTTGCACGTGATTTTTGAGTTTGAAACAAAGACTGAACAAGACATACATTTACATTAAAAGTACACATACATAATTCAAGGCCACATTTTAGCAGGAATTTCTCAAAGGAAACCGACACTGATCAATGGTTGATAATTTGTACATATGAACCGGCAACACGACATAAATCTGGATCCAGGTTTCAGACTTTGCTATCTGAAACAACCCTTTTTCAGCGATATAAAAATTGTCAAGCTCAAACAAAACATTCAAAGGGCAAGGGGAAATGAGGCCAATTACAATGTATATCCGACTAAACGATTTAGCCCCTATTGCCGTTACCAATTTGATTGTACATTAGCACGTTGCGAGTATAATTTACATGTTTTTAAAGAGTACCAGGGTACATTTAAAATTGCATAACATGATATCAAGTGTCAGAGAATGAGATCATGACTCAATTAAGCTTTTTGTTAAAAAAAAGTTCCACACAAGACCTGCGACCAAAATTACGCTACAACGAATTATTCTCTTGTTTTTAACCTTTTCACACAAAGTATGAGCTCAACTGTACCACTTTTGTGTGTTCTCCTTGACATACTCATAAAATTGTTTAGTGTTTTTTCAGCACCACAAAATGAAAATAACCCCCATATCCAACACATAGTGCGAGTTGGAATCCACATTTTCACAGAAGCTCAGCATTCCCTCGGCGGCCATAGTTTTCCCCCATTGCAGAAAAGATTCAAAAAAACTAATTTTTGACCGAACACTAGAATATAATGAACTGATAGTCATAGTGATATACAACTATAGGCCGGCTTTTCAATGTTGTTTCAACTCTTGCACATATAAACTATGAAGCTATATAATAGCTATACTGTAACAAAATTATAACAATCGAACACAAAAACCGTTAGTAACCACGGCAACAGGAACCATGACTAAATGTACAATCAGTGTGATGATTCGTCCTTAGTCAGAAAAACCTGCCTCTTTTTCTGACTCGGTTTCGACGCAAGTACGATGCGCTTGATCGATTTTGGCACAATTGGTGGGTCATCTTTCTCTAACTGACATCTTTCATTCGAAAGTTTGATCACTTTAGAGCTCAAGCGTGACGGGCTAACACTCGGACTCCTTTTCCGTGAATAGTTTCTGGGCGTCTTTTCCTTGAGCACCGACGGCGTCGAAGAAGTGTAATTCCAGTTTTTGTCACGGTCGTCGTGCTCATTCCAGCTCGGATTTCGCCTGTTCTGATCACTCCAACGCCTCCTTTTGTCAGGTTCACTCCAACTGTGATCACCGTCATCACGCTCATTCCACCTGCGATAGCGCTCAGCAGGCTCATTCCAACTGCGATCGCGATCATCACGACCACTCCAACTTTTATTGAGATTGTCATGCTTGTTCCGATTTTTGTCACGGTCATCATGCTCGCTCAAACTCTTATCGCGGTCATCATGCTTGCTCCAACTGCTGCTTCGGTCATCATACTTGCTCCAACTGCGGTCTCTGTCATCGTGTTCACTCCATCTCTGATCACGATCGTCATGCTCATGCCAACTGCGGCTGCGGTCATCGTGTTCATAATATTTTTGAGATTTGTACTGTTGGTGCACGGGTTCTTCATCTGTCACCTTGAGCCTTGGAGCAGTCGGGAGGACTCTGAAAAAGAAGACGCAACATTGATCAATGTTGAATTTAAAATTAACTTATCCGTGCATTCTGGTTGTGACTTTGTCCTCAAGATGATTTCATACCGACTTTGATCAATGTTAAATTTAAAGTGAACTTATCCCTGCAATGCATTCTGGTTGTGACATTGTCCTCAAGATCATTTGTTATATCTTTCCATAACAACATTGGTCATATCAACTTTGATCAATGTTAAATTTAATGTGACCTTATCCCTGCATTCTGGTTGTGATTTTGTCCTCAAGACCGATTTTGGACGATTGGAAATTACAATTAACCAGAATCTCTTTCCATGCAACACAGCGATCACAATGATTTGTTATGTCTTTCCATAACAACATTGGTCATACTTGTCATAATGCTGAGCTAGGCCAAATGTGAAGGAAGATGTAGTAGTTTCGTACACACCACATGTGACGAAAAGGTACTTTTGAAAAATATTTGAAGGACAGAGACCCTTTAACTGACACAATAACCTACTCCTTGATGACTGCATTCAAAACCCTACACTGAACTTTGTACCCTTTGAATCTGTTGACAGGATTCTAAGCACTGTTTTGTCATTGAATTCTCTGAGGTGTAATTTGGTATTATGAGAGGTGACACAAACACAATCACAGTGGAACCTCCCTTAGCGGACAGCTCTCTATTAAGGACACTACTTTCAGTCCCAAAATGGTTGTTTTGATTCTATTTGACCTCTCTAATCAGGACACCTCCCTAATAAGGACAGCACTTGTCAGTCCCGAGGGTGTCCTTAATAGGGAGGTTCTACTGTAATATGGAGGTTTTAACTTAAGAACTCCATTGAAGGGTAACATCAAGACCTTCTCCTTCTGCTGTCAATCATACCTTCTGAGGATAATCACTGCTCTCCTTTCAACAACATCTTGAGGTCGGATACAATGAGTGATTTCATCAGCTGCATAGCCACTGAAAATAAATGTCGAATATCGTTTTTGTAATAAGACATGAAGAAAACAATTTAAAGACAGAGAGATTACTAGCTAGTCAGTTATAAAATACATGTAGTCTTTGGTGTGACCCATCCAGCATAATATTAGCCCATAGGCCATCCTTGAAAAATGTTCGGTTGATATTTAACTTTACACTGATCCGATTGTTTATCAAGGGATTGTTTAATTAACAGTGTTTATAAGTCATTGGTAAATAGCAAAAACCACCCCGTCTGTACTTCATGACATCAAAAAGTAATGCAGGTGGGGATGATAAGTTTATTTTTTCATGGGGCCAAACACGGCTTGACATGGCGCCCATTGGCAAATCAGGCAACTAGATGTTGAGAATTCACAAACCATACCTCAGCATGGTAACACTTCCTCTTGTTATTGGCAAACACACCACAGGTTTCGACACTCGGATGGGCTTGAACGTGAATTTGCAACCAAAAGACAAGGCCGAGTCACTCATGAACGAGACAGATACGATCGGGCGATCGAAGATATGGGCAGGGTCGATGTGAGAGACGATGCATCCGCCGGGTTGATAGTCATTTATCACAGCACTGTTGAAAAATCCCTCCGGAACAATTTTTGCCTCGACCACAGGTTTGATCACCATTTCCTCAATCCAATCCGGAATCTCATCTACTTCTCCCTTCGGGTAAAGTCTTTCCTGGCCTGGCCCCTTCTTTGACAGCTGTGAACCATACGTGTAACCCTCACCAAAGAAGTACTTATTACGGAGTGGCGCCGTATCGACAGTGTGTTCTTTGTAGGCGCCACTTTTCCCAATCTGAACCACTTCGTTGATTTTTTCTTCAATGGCAATGCATTCGTCCTCAGAAAAAAGTTGATGTTGTTGGATGCCTTCGTGGATTTGGCTCATCTTGTATTGACTTAAAGTCGACTGTTCTGTGTCGTGTGTCTGGTCTACACCACCGGACCATCGGCGGTGCGACCGTTTTTCAATTCTTTCATCATTTAGGGACCCAGATTTTAACTTTTCTCTGAGATCCCCAACAAATTTGCCGATGCTTGTCGCCATATTGGAAAATTGCGGTTGTTTCGCTCCCTGACCTTTCGCCCCAGTCGTTTCGCTCCAAGTCGAAGTCGTTTCGTTCCCTGGGAATTTTAATTGGGGATTGAGAAAGATCTCAAATCTAAGGATGATCTTTTCTACTGTATTGACACAAGCTTCCAATTAATATCTCGATCATTTATCAGCGATTCACAAAAACTGTTTAAATTCATATCGAGCCATTATTTGATATGGGAAGGCACTATGTCTTGTATGTCTCCCTGTAGAGACCATGTCTCAATCAATCTGATGGCAGTAGCTGCTACAATGTCCCATATCTGAATAGTAGTTACCAGCTGGCTCCACTCGTCCCTAGACCCTTTCACAACCAAGCTGAAGAGACAGTAGCTTTCACAATTCTAATTTCACCACTGCTGAAAAAGTTGTAGACTGTCTGCGAAGAGTATGTACTAACAGACATTAGTCGGTCAATTTGACACATACTAACAAGTACTTCCGATTTGCACGATCCCCTCCTCCCCCCTCCCCCGATGCGCATTTAGTGGCTGTCACTTAGGCATAAGTCAGTCATCTCCGCGAAACGACTTCAATTTGAAGCGAAATTACTGTGAATGTAGATACGCGTTGGACGAACTGTCAGAAACGGCGGGAAATTAGCACGCGGTTGACGATGGTTAGCGCCAAAGCTCGAGTCAGCTGTGCGGGGGCTTCGTCTGGTCCCATTATGTAACAGTCCTTGTGTAAAGTGTCTCATCATCAGTATCATCATCATCATTTAGGCATTGTGGCCCAGAGATTGGGCCTTTGCCTCGAGGTTTTGTTGGCGCATGGGTCTTGCTGCAAAAACAGTAGGCCTTACCAAGAAATAATAATTAAAAATATAATTAAAAAAAGGTTTTTTTAAATTTCAGTCTTGTGTTACAAAGGGTCATATAGGGCCTAATATGCAGAAAACTGTCCAAGTGTTTTATGTATGAAACTTTCTAAGTACCTAACAAATATTAAAATTTGAAAGCATCTTTTTTACGCACCGCACTGCCGCAGCCATCGCAGTTTGCGTTATCACCAGATCCAGATCCAGACGCGAAAAAATCGCACCTGCCGAAACTTCCTAACGTCATTCTGATGACGTAGGAGCAACAATAGGCTGTTGTTGGCCGGGACGGCTTGTATTTGTGGCATTTCGCTCAATCTCATTTTTTATTTCAACAAAAGGAAAAGGAGGATAGGGTACTCTTTATTTTTCAGAGTATATTCTCATAGTCGTAATTGCTTTCTGCATTGGTTTTGAGTTCATTGGTGAGTGTTTTTAAGGTCGGAAAGAAGCAATCCACTTCATTCTACCCTGTCCCTGTTCCTTTAGTTACCCCGGGCGTTAAGCGGATTTCTAGATACCGTAGGCCTACCCGGATGTGCATGCCTACTGTTGATAGTGGTAAATATTGGTGACGATAGATGGCGAAAAAGAACCTCTCTTTTGTCATTCTCATATTGTGAGTTATGAGCATCGGCGTTTTTCATGAGACAACCAGTAAAGGGGCCCACTCGCCAAATAAAATTCCATTCCACAGCACCCCAAAAAAAGATTTCCGCCAGTGTGACAAGTACCACAGAGGCGTTCTGTTCCGATTGCGCGTTGCGTTAATCCCTGAGACTGTGCTTTTTGGCTCACTGTGATAGTAGTCCAGTGGGATCCCCATAACAACAAGCTAAGCACAATTTAATTAGAAAAAGCGGTCCTATGTGGTTTAGAACAGTAGAACAACGGTCGGGTCCCTCCCTGGGCCAATTAAGTAATTTCGCTGCTTGTTTTTAGACTCCTATGCAGTCACGGTCAATTTCGTCATCCTGATCGCACTTCCTCGATCCGGGCGACCGGAAAACAGGGCCTAAAGCACTAAAGTAACGTTATCTCTAGCGGTTACAATCGTTCAGCGTCCAGCCCCTGGATGAGTAAGCTTGCGTAAATATCGGATCTAAAATTCCAAGAGACAATTTCCTAGCCGCACACGCATCATTACGGCAGCAGATTAGTGCCATAAAAAATAAAATATTACCTCGTTATTACGAGATCTTTTCTCGTTATTACGCGATCTTTTCTCGTTATTACGCGATGTTATCTCGTTATTACGAGATCTTTTCTCGTTATTATGAGATCTTTTCTCGTTATTACGAGATGTATTGTTATCTCGTTATTACGAGATCTTTTCTCGTTATTACGCGATCTTTTCTCGTTATTACGCGATCTTTTCTCGTTATTACGAGATGTTATCTCGTTATTACGAGATCTTTTCTCGTTATTATGAGATGCGAAAGTGCACGCAACATCGAGGATTAAGGTCTCATTAGGGAGTTGTTTTTTTATTCATGCGCGGCCAAGCCCTAACCGTAGTTCCTAAAATCATTGATTTCTCGGTCCTTACAGTATGTCAGCGTTGATTCAGCAGTTGTTTTGGCAAAGACATGTTTTTTTGGAGTTTCTGAAACCTAGAGCGCTACTCAATAGGCGACTAACAAGAAACTACGCATTTATACTGCCGACGTATGTGTACACTGAACTTGGGATGTGCGTCGGCCCCGTGTTGAAATGCCGTCCAGTACCAGTTGGTGCGTTTTTCGCTGATTTGTGCAGAATTCAACATATCTCAAAAGTTCAATGGTTGACCCTCGATTTTTTTTTTGATTTTTGTGTAGCGTAAGCAACTGTCTTTCATGGGAGAATGGTCTCTGTAAGAATTATTCAGGAAGAAGTGTATAATATTTTGGGGTTTTTCGTGATTGTCCGGCCCAATTGGCAATATTGCCATTTGGGATGGTGAACAGAGCTAGGAGCAAATGCGACGCTTATGATTTATTTAAAGAAATAAAATGCCCGATTTAACATCCTGCAGAATCAGGGGAATCGGGCGTTTCCAGTGATATACGACACAAATGGGTTGTCCTCATGCATTCACTTTGGAAACGCATTTTAAAATAGATGTTACGTCCTGTTAATGGGGCACGTCATCATCGCGTACATTTGGGAAAAACTCCCTAACGAGACCTAAAGCTCAGGATCAAGCGCCGGAAAGGTCCGTACTTTATAGACCCATATACCATCATCGCGTAATAACGAGATAACATCTCGTAATAACGAGAAAAGATCGCGTAATAACGAGAAAAGATCGCGTAATAACGAGAAAAGATCTCGTAATAACGAGATAACATCGCGTAATAACGAGAAAAGATCTCGTAATAACGAGATAACATCGCGTATTAACGAGAAAAGATCTCGTAATAACGAGAAAAGATCGCGTAATAACGAGATAACATCGCGTAATAACGAGAAAAGATCACGTAATAACGAGATAATATTTTATTTTTTATATTTTTTATGGCACTAATCTGCTGCCGTACATCATAGGCCTAGGCCTACTCGAAAATCCAGAGCCAGTCGTATCCTCCTCCCCTCGCTCACGTTTGCCCGCGCATCCGCTAATTAGCGGCTAACTCTTTATATAGTAAGAAATGTTACTTCGAACCCTTTAATTTTTTCAAGCCTAAGACCTATAGGCTAAGCTGCCGGTTGTGAGCCCGGGTTGCGAGCTAAGATATTCCCGGAAATTTTAGGCTAAGTTGATCACATGACCCACATGGCAGACCCAGCTTGTTACCAGGCGGTTATAGCCTTTTAGATTAGCACACTCGAGAATGCTAATCGATGTTCCCTTGCGATATTCCTGGGCGCGAGGTTACGCAGACGATCCCTGAGCACACGCATTAGCGCTCTTATTCAGTCGGCGCTTTGTGAGCACCGGTATCAGTCTTGAGTCATCGGTCTTTGTTCGGAGAGGCAGTGGATACGGCGTGTGCATTAGAATAGAGCATTAGAGGAGTACATCTTCTGTCATTTCTGGACTGATTTCGTCTTAATTTTCAGTTTGTCTGATACCGATACACCATGGCTACCAACGGTCACTGCAACGGGATTCAGGATTCGCATGCCCAATGGAAACTGGGGCTTGTAAATGAAGACAAGAAATATCTGACGGCCGAGACCTTTGGGTTTAAAATCAACTCGTCGGCGGTGTCACTGAGGAAGAAACAAGTCTGGATTGTGGAATTTGGTAGCTCTGATGATGAGGTATATCTCAAGAGTCATCTTGGGCGCTACGTCTCGACGGATAAGATGGGGAATGTCTTCTGCAATGCTGAAAGCAAAAATGAAGAGGGTACCCAATTTGCCCTGGAGTATGAACCAATCGGTGGGCAAGGACGCTGGGGGTTCAAGAGTAAGAAATTTAACAATTACTTGGATGGAGTTATGGATAACATGAGCTGCAGCTCTACAACGCCGAAGTGGTGGAAGCCTCATCTCGCGACACATCCTCAGGTCAACATCCGAAACGTCAACCGAAAGCGATGCGTCAATCTTCGCCGGGTCGGTGAAGATGGCCCAAGCGCCAAGGATCAGCTGGAGTGCACCCAAGTTATCCCTTGGGGTGAGGATTCCCTTATCACCTTGGAGTTCCTGGATGGAAAATACGCTGTCAAGACCAGCGATGATCGTTACCTACACACCAGTGGCGAATTGGTGAAGGACACCAGTCCCGAGACCCTCTACACTTTGAGGATCCGGCAGAACGTCCCTGCCCCTGGCATCGCCCTGATGGATTCCAAGGGCAAGTATCTGACGGCTGTCGGCACGGGACAACTCAAGAGCAAGAATAATAGCATTTCCAAGGACGAGCTCTTCACTCTCTTAGACAGCCAGCCCCAGGTGTATCTTGTCTCTCACAAAGGAAAGAAGGTCTCCATTAAACAAGGTAAGCAGATTTTCTTTGCCTGTTTGATATATTTCCGGTGTTTTACAGTTTTTATATTCTACTGTTGAGGAATGTCACATCACAGGTGACCTGTCAATACAGTGGAACCTCTGTGAGTGGACACCTCTCTAATAAGGACACTAGTTTTGGTCCTAAATTGGTTGTTTCCATTCAATTTGACCTATCTAATCAGGACACCTCTCTATTAAGGATAGCACTTGTCCAATGGGTGTCCTTAATAGAGAGGTTCTACTGTATTTCCTAAAATGTCCTTTCAGCATTCTCTACAAGTACTGGTGTCATGTCAGTTAAATATCATCGTTTGCCACTTTGTAATTTTTGCATTTAACTGGAGTCACTGGTCAGTCCTCAGTGAGTTTATTTTGGGTGTAAAGTAGGACCTCTCTATTACAGTCACCCTATAGGGACTGACAAATGCTGTCCATAATTGAGAGGTGTCCTGGTTACAGAGGCAAATTCAATGGAAAATACCAATTTGGAACCAAATGCAGTGTCCTTAATAGCAATAGGGAGGGTGTCCCCAATGGAGGTGTCTGCTAAGGGAGGTTCATCTGTATTAAATTACAAAGTGATTCGGTTTTCTTGTCATTCTAAAAAGTTTCCAGGCCAAGTGCAGGAAATTACAATCCACTGATGACAAGTTGGCCTAGCTTCCTGGTGGACTGTGTGTTGACTAAAGGTCCTGTGAAAAACATCATAAATTGACAGTTTACAGTGTGACTCACAAAAACAGGATATCACTGACAATAAAGAATGGGTGAGGTATACCATGTGGGTGACAATGGTTCCTTTTCCAGTTGACACAGAATGACATGTGTGGGTGTGGTCTCTGAATTCTTTGATAAAATATGCAAAATTCTTTTATAAAGGTACAGTGGTGCCTCCTTAAGTAGACATCTCTCTAATAAGGACACCCTCTCGCTAAGGACACTAGTGTAGGGGTTGGACCCAAATTGGTTGTACGGACGCCAACTAGAGCTAAATAGCAAGAATCTATGAAAGAATTAAGCAAATACAGTGGAACCTCCCTTACCTCTCTATTAAGGACAACCTCTCTATTAAGGACACTAGTTTTGATCCCAAATTGGTTGTTTCCATTCAGTTTGACCTCTCCAATCAGGACACTTCTCTATTAAGGACAGCACTTCCCAGTCCCAAGGGTGTCCTTTTAGAGAGGTTCTAATGTAAATACTTTAACCACAGTAACACCTTTAGGTTGATTTATAGAGGTCTGAGCTGACCTATGTTACTTTTTAACATGCTGATTTTAAGACAGAGAAAAGTCCTCAATCTAAGGAAGGCTATGGTAGAATACCGGAAGCATGGACCTGCTGTCTATTAGTGGATGACTTCCCATGAGCCAGGCTATGAATCATGATCAGCTGTGATGATGGTAGTCTACTAAGCCTCTTCCAGACTATCTATAAAGTGGGATAAGCACAGCTGCATGGCTACCTCACTGCAGTGGTAAATGGAGCTGATGCAATTGATGCATTGGGGAAGTGTCTGCTGTATCCGTTGCCTAGCAACATTGTAACCATGCTTTTTCATTAAACCTCATAGTAGACAGTACAATGTCTGTTTTCCGGACCTTAGAAATGATGTACAGTAGAACCTCCATAAGTGGACACCTCTGCTCTATTAAGGACATTAAAGACACAAGGTTTGGTCCCAAATTGCCTGTTTTCATTCAATTTGACCTCTCTAATCAAGACACCTCTCTATAGGACCGCACTTGTAAGTCCCGAGGGTGTCCTTGATAGAGAGGTTCTACTGTGTCAATAGACCCCCTTCTCCATGGCCATGGTCTATGCCTTTGGTAGTTTTAGCTGTAGAAAACCCCTTAGGGAAGGGAGTCACAACCACTACAAGATCTGCAACTCCTGTGTTAGGCTGAACTACCACAAATCAAATAGCATGTGGGGTCACAATGTTAACTTCCTTCCTTCCTGTTTCTTTCCTGGGTTGTAAACACTTGGTTGAATATCCTTACATGGATATAGCCAAATGTTCACTTCATTATAGAACTCATTAGGTTCAAATTACTGATATCATTTTGTAACCACAACATCATTTAGTAGATCAATTAGGACTTAATTAGTGATTATTAATGTCATATGGAGGTCAGCCTGGTCTGTACAGTAAGAATCAGTGGCCCTATTGTGGGAGCTATACTTTACCTGCTGAACCAAGGCAGGGTAAAAGATCTAAACTGCTTTAGCAGCATATCGTTCAGCTGGTAGTATTTTCCTGGAGCTACATGTCCAGTTATACATAGGTGCCCGATAGCTTCTTCATTGGAATTGTATGACTTCGAATTCATCACCAGCTGGGGATGTTATGGCTTAGCACAATGTGCCTTCAGCGCTTTATCACAACAAGGGCATCAATGGAATACAATCTATTCTTAACCCAACCAGCTACCCTGCCAGACACCCATTGTCTCCCCCACCCTATTTTATGTCATTTCACTAAATATAGCAGTTTTGGATGAAAACCGGTTTTGGCACACAACAATGTCCACCTGCTGTTGACAAACTGTCCCCATTTTAAGGTCAGTTCTATTCATCTGCTAATGTATCACATCATGTGGATAGTTGTCATGAACCTTTGCCATGGAGATCCGAAAAGTATCTGCCTTGAGCCGTGAGTGTGGCTATACCACGGGTATAAGGTATAATATTCCTCTCTATACCACACATTAGGGTAGTTTGCATCTTTGCCAGTATAGGACATCAAAATAGTAAAAGCTTTCCTAGACTTTCGAATGTGGGAACTACTGCATGTAGTCAGGCTATACCAGTTAAAACATATTTAACTCAACCCTGTGGTCTAGATTCATTATTCCTCTATTTTTTGGAGGTATTCTGTTTTGCCTTCAGTTCTTACAATTTGAGACACCATCAGATGACCTGCTTTACTGTCATTACGATCTTCATCATATCATACAATGACATCATTATCATACATTTGTCTTTCTACTCCAGTTGGTGGCAAGTTTGTCTGCTTTTTCCTTTGTCCGAATGCAGAAAGGAAGAAGAAGTCTGCCTTCTCATTTGCTGTATCATTATTCCCTGTTGTCCACTGCTGATGAGGTCCTAACACCTTTCCCGATGGGTTCAGTTGGTTTATGGCATTATAACCGAAAAGTGGTTTTGAAGAAAGTGTAGTAAAACACTAAAATTCGGTTACCTTTTCTTTCCTCAGGCGTTGATGTTACAGCCAACCAAGATGACATCAGTGACAAGGAGACGTTCCAAATGGAATTCAACAAGATCGAGAAGAAGTGGCGCTTCAGAACTGTAGATAACAAACTTTGGACGGTTGGCCAGCAAGGTGGCATTCAGGCCATTGCTGATGTTGCGTAAGTAATGAATTCTTTCTTGATCTTACCTGCTATTTTGAAATTGAAATGCCATGGAAGCCTTATCTACATTGGTCACACTCGTAGATCTAGGATTTGCTTGTTGCAATACCCGCATCCAAGTCTCTGTTGACTCTTCCTTACCAAAGGGAGACTGCTGGCAGGGGCAGAATAGGACTTCCGTAAGGACTCGTGGTTTACCATCTGAATACCGAAAGTCATTACTTTTGTGCATGCCCTTCCCTAGGAAATGGCTGTCGTAAGTGAGTTCTGCCATAGAGCCCTACAGGTTCTTGGCCAGGGTTGTGTTCTTTGGCCAGTAGTGCAACTATTGGTAGTAGTGGGGTGTGGCAACATCAATGAAGATATCATCCGCATAGTGACGCACTTTGTTGGTGATATAAGCAAGGTTAAAAACGTTGGTAGGTCAAGATGCTTTGTAATGGTTGTCCAGTGGTCTAGCTGTGACATTTTCATCATAAAAAGCATCCTTGATCATCATTGGACCCAAAAAGATTTGGCTGTAGTTGGTCATTTCTTCCATCATTTTGTGATTGTAGCTGTGACATATGTGGGCTATTCTACCAAGGAAGGAACCGGTGTTTCTTGACATTCCGCGATCAGGAGAAGTAGGATTTTCTATAAGAAATGATGTAGTTCATGGTTGTTGTAGACTGAGTGTTAGCAACACTGATGATCACTCAGCTACTGCTGATTGGAAAGAATGTGGAAATTGGTCACAACATATTTCGTACCAAAGTGTTGCCGTTTTGAGATTTGTCTAGGTTTTCACCACCTCACAGGAACGAAACTATACAACTTGACCAGTTTGTCCTCAGACAAGAACAGCTCAAAAACCTCTTTGATCTAAAGAGTAAACGCTTCGAGAAGGGTCTGATTCTGCAAATTACATAGAGTCAGAGTGAGACAGTTTCAAGGACTTATTTTGAAGGCTTCAAGTAACATTATCATTTGTTTGTCTACTGTTTCTGATTCATCCTCTGTTTTGTTATTTTGAAAAGGTAAAATCGACTTGGTCATTAAAGACCTCAGACATAATGATTTTTATTTAAGCAAAGAAATCTAATACATTTGGTCTTGTTCTTCTTTCCAGGACTGAGGACAGGTTAGGATAGTTTCATAACCTAAAGTGCACTCATTTGTCATGTTGTTTCATGTTGTGCAAATCAGGGTAGTTTTATACATATAATCAGTGTAGTTGTTGCATCTGTCTTGAAAGAGTAGGGCATCAGTTCTTTGACGAGGCATCACCAAATTAGGGTAGTTTGTATCTTTGCCAGTATAGGGCATCAAAATAGTAAAAGCTTTCCTAGACTTTCGAATTGGGAACTACTGCATGTAGGCAGGGAAAAACAACAACGAATTAGGGTAGTGACATTGCATCTTAGCCAGTAGGGCAACACTCCCCAACTTAGATGGTAAAATTGCTAGACTTTGGAACACAGTGGGAACTAGCCATGCACTACTTACTACAAATTACCTCATGGAGTGATCACAGCAGTGCTTTTGTTGAAGTTAAATTCCTGTATCTTTTTATGCTGAAATTGTACCTTGCATTCCATTGTTCTGCATGCTTTGCCCAGCATCATTTGAATTATGTGTGATGATGAATAAAACGCTCTGGATATTTGTTATCAGTAATTGATTGGCAGTAGACTTCCATTTAGAATACTCCCAACTGCAGAGAGATAAACGCTATGTCCTTTAATTTAGAGTGTCCTGAATAGAGTGGTGTCTGCTTGGGACATTTCATTGTAGCATCCATGGAGTACAGGACCTGATTTGTTGAATACAGACTTTTTTTCTTCAAATTTCTTCAATTTTATTGTCATTTACTTTATAAAACATTATCCAGTCTCTTCTTAAGAGCAGAGCATTTATATGATTTGACTATCATTTCAGTCACACCCAATTTAATTATTTCGTTTACTTATTCCATGCACCAAAGCATTTTTTATTCCAAAGGTAAATTTCAGGTTGGTAAATCGGTTGAAATCTATGGAGTTAAGAATTTTGTCGCAAAAACCCAGTTGGGAGTCGTAGAACTGCAGTTTTGATTTGGGTGTGGTCGGCTATAGAAGCTACATGTATATGGAGACTGATGTTGTTCTCAAGCATGAAGTGAATAGTAGGTGTGTTTCAAAGTGATAAATGATATAAGTTTGATACGTGTGTGTCTTTCAAACCATAGACTATAGTCTTCTACTTGTCACATGCATGCCAGTAGCCACTCTGACACAGCACTCAGTGCTATCAGTCTCTTCTTTTGTATGTTTGTTATTGTTGGTTCCTCGGACCATCTCTTACCAAAAAGTCACAAGTGCTATTTTGTTGTCAGAGACTGGTATTTCTCAATTCCATGTGGTAACAATTGTATGCTTGGCTCTTCACTATATTGAAATTGATGTCCTAAATGGTATAAAAAATGTGTAAGTGAGTCGCTGGCCTTTTAAACATTGCATGTAGTGTCAAATATCAATTAAGTTGCAAAATGTATTCTCTTTAGCTTAATAGAAGGTAAGTCAAGAAGATTTTTCGAAGAAATTGCATTATTGATACAGAGATCACTCTGAAGGGAGCCGAACAAGATAGGCCTATATTTAAGAGATGTGCTGATTCCTCCTACATTGTACATTCTTTAAAATAAATTAAACTTAAGTTTTGGGCGCACTATATGCAGCCTTAGCTATATGCAGCCCTTAGGTTTGTCAAGAAATACCACCCTGGAGTGGAGGTTTTTCAAAAGCTCAAAAAGCTTCAGGTTTTTTTCATCATTTTAGGGTTTGCTCAGATATTTGTCATGGTCAAATATCAATACTAGTTGTTTGCAGATTGCATTTTCACAGTAGACCTATACCACCATCACAGGTAATGTTGTTAGCACTCCACGGCCATTGACTGACCCAGTGTTTTGAGTCTAGACCATGGGAGGGCTAAGTCATGAACCTTATGGTTTGTCCCACCCGAGCCCTGTTTCTCTCACTCGACTCAAACACATTTCAGCATAAAAACTGCTGGAGAACTGTGCAGTGTTCATTATCAGTATGCGAATGTCGTTTTACCCGAAGAAGAAAATGCTTCACGATGTTTCGAAAATAAGTGAGAATGATAATTGCTTTGTAATTGTGTTGGCAATGTCTAACATGTTACAGAATCATTCATAGATAGGTCACTATGTGTCAATATTATTTCAAGGCGACAGTGGTTCACCATGAACTTACTGCCCTCTTTTAAATTCCTTTTGTTTAGCTTAGCGCTTTAGCCTACGTGCTAAAGCTTTGGGTTTGATGCACCAGTCTGAACACCCCAGAGACACAGAACATAATGGTTTGGATTATAGGCCTAAACTTCTCTGGAATCATTCTTGTTTTCATTGTCCTAAATCTTTCAGTAAACTTTGAATATATATGGCTAAGTCTAACTATAAAATAACATTGATAGGCTAGGGTGGGAATCAAAAATATCTTTCACCTACTTAACACACAGCTAATGTAATCCAGGGTGTGCTAAGTTAGAATGCCTTCCTGGTGAATTATGTCCTTAAATGTGTTAGGGAATCCTCCTGAGGCTGATGAAATTTTATTTCATGATTCTTGTCAGATACTTTCACTCAAGAAATCAATGAGGGTTTTCCTTCACTATTCATATTTCATCATTAACCATGATTTTCCTGGTGAAAAAGATTCCATTGAAATCAGTTCATCGCCCATAATCATAGCAACAGGTTCAATTGAAAGTAATGTCAACTGGTCAGGCGATACATGTGATATGCCAAACTGTTTGATTGAGAATAATGATCCAGAATAAAAATCAATCGTTGTGATATGTTGGGAGTGTTTACAAAAATACTAAGAGTAATTAGCCATGTAATTACTCTCCCATTAAATAATGTCCCCTGACACGTTTCTATCATTTGTGTAGGTTGATAGTATGAGTGTGTTAATATGCAATCAGCTCATCTGATAGATAGACTGAGGTTGTCAGTTGAATCTAGGTGGCTGACTTTAATATATATACGCCTACACTTTAGCCAACGAGGGAATCTATAGTCTCCCTTATTGCAAATGACACCCGTATGATTCCCACTGGGAAACTGTGGAGACTGGTCTTTCACGCTGTCACACCATCCTTTTAGCAGACATGGATATAGAGCATAGGTATTCTGACTCAAACCTTAAAAAAAATTGCATTGTTTGCAGAAATTTAGAGGAAGAACTGGTATTGTTTGACTTGTGCGTCTGCCACCTTGGGCAGTGCCAGGGGCCAATAGCTATTGACACTAACATTACAAAGCACGAGTCTGATCTTCGCCTGCATTAAAACTTGTGAACTTAACCCTCAGAGGACCTGACCCATAACCCCCAAAAGTGAACATTTTATTTCACAAGTGAAGCAATTTCGGCATGTTTTTTTTCAAATCTGCATTTAGTTTGCTTTTCAATTTACTTAGTTCATTTTCTCATTCAGCTCCACACATATACTCTAGTTTCACCAGTCTAAGATCATGTCAATAATACAAAATCGACAAAAAGGCTAAGACGTCATGACCATCTGACAACTTGATGTTTGTTGCCAACCCATTCTCTAGCCAAATCGACAATTGTGAATGGTATCATTATCATACAACAATATGCATAATATCTCGAAATTCTTAAATATTCAGAAATGATCTTAAAACAGTGAAACTGGAGCATTATATGCATACCGGTACACTAATTCTCATCAGCATTGTATGTTAAAACTGCTCATTGATTTCTATGGACACACCCAGTTTTACTACTTCCTGCCAGAGCTATGAATTCTGATAAAATCATATCAGTTGGCATGGTTACTAGCGTGTTACTTGGTGACATAAAGGAAATACTAGACGTATCTCTAATTTTCTGATGTTACAGACGAAAATAATTTGCATTAATTGGGAGGGAACTCATTTTATGTACTTTCTCTACAGATGGATGATTCCCAGGCCGAGTGCCTTGTTTCATCATGGAATTAGCCTCCCCCAACCTTGGCCCCACCCCTGTGTTTGATGCTACCTTCTTCCTGATGTTGTTCTTCAAACCATAATCTATTTGAATTAACTATAATGTTTGGGTGGGTCTGGCAAGTTGTGTCTGTGCACTTGCCAATGTTTCGAAGACAAATATTTTATTATGTCGGAGAAATGATATATGCGGGCTGCTGTAAACCTGCCTATACTTGTTGGTGGAACCAACAAGTATGGTTAAATGCCTTGCTCAAGGACGTAAAGA
Organism: Lineus longissimus; assembly: GCF_910592395.1. Classification (NCBI taxonomy): domain Eukaryota; kingdom Metazoa; phylum Nemertea; class Pilidiophora; order Heteronemertea; family Lineidae; genus Lineus; species Lineus longissimus. The sequence goes on along the minus strand of NC_088308.1, from coordinate 18,178,464 downwards.
ATGGTAGTTGCATGAGCAGACACAAAATGGTTTAATTTTCGGAAGTAATACGAAAATTGTGCCTTTAATTCATGGTTTCTAACAAAAGCGATATTCTATTTCTGATCATAATACTCATGACCTTTGTACATACTAATTTATACAGGGAATTTCTATTACCCAAATTAATTTGACAATGGTAGTGAAAGTGTACTTGCTCTCAACCCTGCCCTATGAATGATCATTGGTTGGTCACAACTATTTGCTTTTAAACAACAATTATTCTTGTCTTGCGTGAATAATTCGCAGCGACAAAAGTAGAGCAGTAGGCCTACATGTACTTTTCAAGCTAATGAATGGGACGAAGCACCTCCCAGGCCTTAAATTCTGTGCACTTCTGCGTCTTTGACCTTTCTTCCATGAATCTCCCCTTTTCGTTTACAAACAAGTTCAAAAGCATTTCACATTACATCACAAACATTCAATATATCATGTCTTTCTCATCATCTGATCAACTATAACTTCTTTCTATTATATCAGTGAAGCCCTTCGCAAACGGTAAGCCGACCTTGCAGGATTCTCTCGATGCATCTTCATTTCTATGACTTTCTTAGTTTGAAACTCAATAACAGGGTGCTCAGTCGAATAAATATACTGGTTACTGGCCACAATATATTTGCCTAAATATTTTCTCAACAAATTTTAGAGGGATGAATTGCAATCATCACATAATAATTTTCATCAGTCAGAAAAGATCAGGCTGGTCTATTGTTACCAGAAATCGGTTCCCCACGGTTGTCGATTGGACACCTTTGATAAGGTCATCTGACAACTTCATGCACCTCTGTTACTTCCATGACCTTTGATAGACACGAAAATATACAATAGGGCTTGTCGTTTTAGTTGGCCAGCGGAAATATTGAGACGAACAGCGGATTCTGTAGACAAATAGAATGGGAATACATGCAACACCTTTCCGGCCTTATAAGGTTTAACTTATTTATTTTGAATGTATGCATATTTGTTAACCTTTAGATATAATAATGGCATGTCAGAAATATTAGTGAAACCACAACTAATTTCATGCACTTGTAGTTTTCAGCAGCTAAGTTATGGTGTGATATAATGAATTTTGACGCCAGGCTGGTTTGGGCAATTTCGAGTGCCATTTGTCTTTACAAGCTGTCATTTTTAGGGGTACTTCAAGCCGCAGGATCTATAGCTGGGTCCTCTAACTACTCAATACAGTAGGTGTTAATAGAATATATATGACAGACATATCCTCTACGACCATCATATTGTAAATTTTACGTCGTTCCTGATGGGAAACGAACGTTTAATGAATCATTACGTGGCAGTTCCCATCATCAACAAGTAGCATTCTCAACAACCCTAGAATAGATGGCTACGTTTATGCACAATAATGGAATTAACAACCTCGTCCCTGTGCACAGAAATGAAGTAACCAACCTTGTTTCCAGCTCTTGCACAACCTCATATCATGCAACTTGTTTTACAGTAAGCTTACATTACATTCACTTTTACAAATATCAACACCCTTTGCCAGAAAAAGTATGTGAACACAGTAGCGTTGGACGTTTATGTCCGTCTTTGGCAGTTTGTAAGTGACTTTTCAAACATACTTTTATGTTCTTAGCTGGTTGTCAGTGTTTACATAAAGTTAGCGCATTGAAAATTTACCCTGGGTGAGGGGAATGTGGAGGCCGTTGTTGTACTTGTTGTGTTTAGAAATTACTGGTTTCTCCTGTAAATGTATTAAAAATGTTCAGGACACAATCATGTCATGTCCCTATACTGCTATTAGTTGCACCAGATAGAGACTGCAAGACTGTCAGAGTACCCCTGGATCAGCTGTGGGAAAGAGATCATCGTTTTTCTCCCGATTAAAGCGGATTAGGTGACTGTTGCAATCGATTATGGATAAAACATGGATTATCTTTAGTCAGTCTCCATCAGTTTATGTCATCTGGTCAGAAAATGACCTAAAATGGCCTGGTTTTTAAAGACTATGATATTCCATTTTAAATTGTTTAAGGCCCAGTACCCTCCCCGTTACTTTTCCTGTCATATCTCTTCATTATCATTATATCATCTGATGCTACCCCTTACACATGCTTTCATTTTAATTTGTATTTTCAAGCTCTAAATTTATGAAATTGTTGGCAGAGTCTCCTAATAAGAAGAGTCACTACTGTTATTCGTACTTGTTTTTGGAATATGTTCACTGATATCATCAGCAAGCAGCATTCCAATTATCTGTCTGTATATAGTTTTTCCCAAATCGCTAATTAAAATAGAAGAAAGGCAGGAAAATGTGTTGGTTTACAGTACTCGATGCATTGAAAATGAAGCGAAATCATATTGACATTGATATGCTTTATATCATTTTTTGCGTCAAAAAGTTGATTCAGTTTGTTATTGCTTGAAAGACAGACTCCCATCTCAACCGCTTACCCTTCTTCTCGTTACAGTTCTGTTGATACGCTGTTCGAATTCAACTGGCTTGATGACGGCAAGATCACCCTCCGTGCTTCAAACCAAAATTACATCACAGCAAAAATGAACGGACACCTGTATGCCACAAGTAGCACGGTTTCGGATAAGGAAAAATTTGCGGTAGTTTTACTCAATCGCCCTTTGCTTGTCCTGAAGGGTGAATATGGACTTGTAGGATATAAGGTGAAGGCGAAGGATCTTCTAGAGTGTAATAAGAGTGTGCATGATACGATTTATGTGGAGCACCTTGATAGCGGGGAGTACCATCTTAAAGGTAAGGAATCGTCAGCTGTTTTTTCCATACACTGTATTTGTCCAGATGTAGCATCCCATGTCACATGCAATATTAAAATGTAGACTTTATCTCTGCAGTGGTTTTGTAGTGCAGCTGGAAATGTTGAACAGAAATTCACGAGACCTGATGCATGCGTCCAACAGACACGGAAATCCTGCTCTTGGCAAGGAGTTTCCCAATTAGGGCATTATCAGGTGCATCAGCAGACTCCTCGGCGTCTTCAAGTTCGTGTTGCACCTTGCGGATTAAATAGCGGGAAGTTGCTGGATCTACGCCAAACACCCTCAGATATACTTCCATGTGAAGTCCACTACATTAATTTCCAAATGATTAAACTTTCATGAGGTCCACCTGTTGGTGAACTAATATTTACATTGGTGCCATTCATGGCTTGCTAATCCCAACTACAAACTGATCCACCCTGAACAACCAATCCATAGTATTGTTCCAAACTACCCCTGCAACAACTTCATTTTGGGTACTCTAGTTTAGCGCAGCATCAATAATGTAGACTCTCAAAATATTGGAATATGGATTCAGTTTGGGGTACCTGGACAGCTAATCTGGAACCATAATCATTATTGCAAAATATTGAGGTTTTTGATGTCAGTACCATGGGAATCTGAATATTTGAAAAGTAGAGGTGCCAAATGAAGAAAAGAATTCAAAATATGGGTAACCACAAGTATAGATTGGTAACCGGTATGTGCAATATCATATGGTATTATCTATTAGTGAGTTAGTGGATGCGACATGTTGCCATGCGGCAGGGATATCCTTCGTTTAAAAGTTTATAGATGTATTTAGCAGTCACTCTATGCTCTACAATATACAAGTGATTACAAAATGAGTAAATTTATCTTCAATTGATATTCAATAAAAATCACAATTGGGTTGATCACAATTACAGTTACGCTGTGAGTGTGAGGCAGTTTCTGGAGAGGGTGTGGTCATCAGTCTGCCTAGAATAGTTCTGTCGAGAATCGGTTGTCAAGTGAGTTCGCCACAGGGGACTGTTAAACTCAACTGATGATGTTGTACATAGAAAGGGAACCACCTTTGAGTTAAAGTGGGAGTCGGAATGTTGTGCATCCTCTATGATAACAATATAGTACAACTATAGTGGTGTGAAAAGCCAATAATGCTATTCCTGCAGATGGCAGTTCTAGTTGCATGCTTTATCGCATAATTCAGATTGATCACAGGTATTGGCATTTCCATCGATCACAGAGTAACTCTTTAGACATTGATGTTGTTTTTCATGTTTAGCAACTCAACCCATGATATCATAATATCATCTATTGAAGCAAACTGTTCTGAGTATCATATCATCATGATCGGCGGGAATGTAGCCATTTGTCAGCCACATACCAAGCGCGATTAGACTCAAAACAACCACCTGTAGCATCAGTGCAGTGAAATCAATTCTTATGATTCCTGTTTCAGTGAGCATTGATGCCATGCAGTCTAAACACAAACCATTGCTTTCTTCAAGCACGTGTAAAGCATTGCTTTCTTCAAGCACGTGTAAAGCATTGCTTTCTTCAAGCACGTGTAAAGCATTGCTTTCTTCAAGCACGTGTGAAGCATTGCTTTCCTCAAGCACGTGTGAAGCATTGCTTTCCTCAAGCACGTGTGAAGCATTGCTTTCCTCAAGCACGTGTAAAGCATTGCTTTCTTCAAGCACATGTAAAGCATTGCTTTCTTCAAGCACGTGTAAACTGTATTTTTAGTGTAAGAGGCACACCTCGACTGCATGACAGTATTTTTGGTGTAAGCTGTCATAACCGCTAGCAGTAGTGTTATATCAGTGGCAGCATACATGCATTTTGACTCTCGGAGGGATAGTTAGCAAGTCATAAGCACAGAATAGTGATGCCACATCCTCATCTAGATGACTCAATCACTAAGCCAGCATTTAGCAAGAAGCCAGATTCCCTCGTCAACGATTACTAACTGACTAAGTGTGGGATTCGGGGACAAACTGTCTGCTCATAGAATGTTGGTGATAATTGATGGTCACCCTAGCAACCAGTGGCATGGATCTATGTATACATCTTGTTAAGTCAGCCTTCTCTCTGGTAACTTGTAGTCATGTAATCTGCTCATCTTTCATACAGAGCTCTCCTCCACAACCTTGAAATGTGGCATCTTACATGCGCTTATAGCCCAGCCTATCCTCAGTGATGTGCTTGTGCAATACAATTGATGGCCATATTGATTATTACTGCAACACAAACCAAAATTTCCACTCAGATCTTTTATGTAATTATAACAAAACCCCATTCAAAATTTGCAGAAGTTTATTGATGTGAAATGAAATGTGTTTTCATGATCATGTTGTCATACTTCATAAAATAACATCAGTCAGCAGCTTCCTGGTAATTTTATGTTTCGATTGGTTATTCTGACCAAGCCATAAGGCAGTGTGAGAGCAAAATGTCTGTGAATGGTATTTCAGGGAACTCTTTAAAACTTGCTGGACCCCTGTCATGCTTTTCAATCTAATCTCGTTGGTGTGGATGACCAAAGCTGTTGTCATCCTTTCCAAAAAACTCCAATGGGCTGTATTGTTCTTTCCTAACAATTTCTTGTGATCAATAGAGAAGCATAATAACAAGGACTGCCATTTATTGTAGCCGAATTTCGAAAATGTCAAAACAGTTTGTGACTATACCATCATGCTTTTTTGATTCCATGACTTGAGAAAATCGTGAGGATGTGGTCAAAAGCGACTCGCACAATGTGCAGGCTTATACTCACTGTGGTGGGCTATTCCTTCTTTTATTCTCATTACATAATTTTACTCTTTCACCCTAAGCCAGACTCCTATCAACCCTAAGTTGCTGGCAGGTTCCTCCTCTTTGCAGAATGACCTTCTTCCCTAAGTTCACAACATGAATTCAAGGAGAACAATGTCTCAACTGGACCACACCATACTGCATTGACAAATCATTTAAAGGAATCGTTGATCAGGGGGGTGGTCAGTGACTCAGCGTCATCATAAACCCATGACCACCCACGAGAAACTTGACACTGCAGCCAGTCTGTCTGGATAGAATATCAAGTGGATAATACCCAATCACTTGAAATTAAGTGACCACAATTAAATAGTTCATGCAGTTTGGGCACTGGTCTGGTCTGGTCAAAGATTTCAAAGATTTTTCTGCTGGATATTCCTGGCGTTCAGTATCTCTGATCTTTCTTTAATTCCCTGATACAGCATTGTGATTTTCCAGCTTTTGTCCTGTATGAGTCACTCATCCAAATTGCCAGACAAAGTCCCTTCCACTATTCCCATCTTGCTTTGTACCCTAATTCCTTAAAGACAATGAACTACCTCTGTGGTGAAAATCGTTAAATTATTCCCCAACATCCTTCCTTAGTTGCATGGCAATCTTAAGAGATGCCGCAGCACACATTTTGCTACCGGCCCCACTGGTAATTGATTTCCAAATCAACTTCTCTGGTAGGTGTCCCTGAAGGATATTGTGAAATTGAACAGTTTGTGACCGTCATTTCAGTTGCGATGGCTTGTGATGTGTGCATGAGGTGATCATGCAATGTGGTTGCAGCTCGAGTCAGCAAATCTGAATCTGTTCTTGTGGTGAAGATGTCAATCACCTCTTGTTCTGAAAATGTATCAATATTGCATACATTTAGGTATAGGGATGACTGCACTTAGCCTGGTGTTTCAACTAGAGAATTCCCTTTGCCATTTTAAGCATAACTATGCCTTGGGCCTTGGAACATGCAGACTAAGACATTCTGCTGCTTTTCGAATGTAATTGATGTGTCACATGAAACCATTGATGATATGATGCCCATATTTGAATACGAATTGAAGGGATTAAAATGAGCTCTTCCAATAGTTCTAATTGGCAATCATGTTGCAGACGACGAGATGTTTGAAGCGGGATTGTCTTGAGTGTGACTGTTTTCTCATTTTACAAGCAAAGTACACAAACATTGTATCGCTGGCATTACGTCTATTGGCAATTGAATTTCAGAATTATATATCTGATTGTTCATCCCCTGGGCTTTAAAGCAAGGCATCATCTTACCAATAATATAGCCCCACCAGGACCATGAGAAACACGAGTAGAATGGTTGGTCGTATCATGCTGATGGACATGAATGTGAAGGTGACTTGATTACTGCCAACTAAATCTGATTAAAATATTTCATGGATGTGCACAACAGCTCATTATCCAGTAGATTCGTCACCCAGGATTTGTTGGCCTGGTGAGATTTGTGGGATGAAGAGGCCAGAGCCAACTTTCAGAGTTTATGTCATTCAATTTTGAAGGAAAAACGATTTCCCATCTGTCATGTAAAAGTGGCATGCATGACTCAGTTTGATGAAGTAAGGGAGTGGACTTCAGGATTTTGCTGAGACCAGTGGGGCTTTTCATATCCCTTGTGAGGTTATGTAGGGAGTGATCAAGGAAGAATTACAGGAGCTTACGTGAGGAGTGAGGAGCCATGGCGAAGTGGTTAACACTGCTGGCTACCACACAGTTGGGCCCAGGTTTAATCCCGGGGAGGGAGGGGGGCAGGATTGTATGTCTCAGATGCTCTGCCTTGTTGTGTCTGGTCTGAAGTAGGCGGAATACTGAGTGAAGATCTGCAGCCAGGGATGTAGTCGTAACATGTTAACCTGCTATATCTCGTGCAAGAAATGCTTCTTTTGCTTGGCATATCAAGCTCCTTCCATTCTAAATCAAAGTGATTCATCTGCTCTCTTTGTTACAATTTATTATGGCATTTTTCCTGATGGAAGTCATCCCTATCTCAACTCAGAATGCTCAGCATCCTGTAAAGGGAACCGATGCCAATAACTGTATAATCTTACACTTAAACGTACACTGGACCAGCCCGGACCAATTACATGAAACACTGGTGAATTATATATTATGAAGTATTATTAGACATACCTTGCAAAGTAATCAAGCTTTCTACAACATACTTTGAATACAAGAAAGAGGAAGTAATATATGATTGAAAGAGTCTGATCAATATCTGTGGTGACCCAACCCATGGTATTGATGCTTGATATCAATATAATCACATTCGAACTGGGACATTTGGCATGTTGGGTCAAATAGTGCAGTATCATTGGAGATTTTGAACGCGACCCTTGGGCAAGACTTTGCTTTGTCCCTTAAATGAGAAGTAAAACTGAGACCATTTGTATCAGTACCTCCTGCTCCCTTTGCCAGGTCAAGCAAACGAGCCCCCATCCGCTTTCCAGCAAGCCTGGCCCATGGGCCCAGAGCTGACATATGTACAGGATTCTCTGGCCCAGTTCCTGCGAAAGTTGGCCAAAGACTAGCGAGAGTTGTTTGTATCTGACGACTTTGGTCCACTGTTACCAGTGTTGAGCCATCTGTAGTCACATTAGAGCATCCTAAAACTTCCATCCCACCAGATTTGGCACTCGTTTTGTTTAGTCTTGAGCTTACTACATTATACCAAGTGAATGCTCCACATTATATCCATGTGAAATCAAATTTACTGTGGGTTCTACATGATTTTCTATGAATCAGTCCTAGGTGCACTCCATCAAAATCACTCAGATCAGATACTGCTGCTGCATGCTGCAGTATACTCTGCCAATACCAACATTTATTTGATGACTCAGATTGATCTTGCCCTATAATCTCCTGATTTTCTCGGTCATGGTGTGACATCGATCCCTGGCTATATGCTGGAATCCTAGATCCCCAGCGGGAATCTTCATATCTTTCAGCATACCAGGTGATAGCAAAGTTTATTGCTAACTTTAAACACCATCCTGGGTTCTAGTAGTATTCTAAACATCATCACCATTGGTTTGTGGCTTGCTGCATGCATATTTGGGTGCCCCTAAGGCCAGTCTGATTGCTCATGATAAGACCCTATACCAAACATCACACTTTTAATGATCTTCTGTATGTCTATTCGACTCTGTTGGATGTTTGCTACAGAGTGGCGTAACTATTCCTATGCGTTATGTATGATATTCAAACAGTACCTTCCTGTTGATTTGTCAAAACGTGGTCTGAAATGGAGTGAAAAATGCCGAAATGTCCCCCTTGGAAATGAATGTCCTCCGATGGCTTTGCAAGGTTTTTGCAAAGGTATGCCAGGAGATATGATTTATCTATTTTGAATGTGAAAGCTAACCACGAGGCTCAAAGTGATGTGGCTGTATCCCTTCTTGACGGCAATGATAACAATCATGTGACTTTCCCAACCAGAGGCTTTAGAGGTTCCAAGATGCATTCGTGCCGTCACTCCCACTGCCGGCCGGAGATATCGAGCTCTGGTGAAAAAACTGATTGTCACACATAATTTTCCAACATCGCCCAAGAAGCTATTGATCTCAAATCAAAACAACCACATGCATAATCATGATGGTGTGGCCTTCAGCAGTGGACCAGTCGGGCCAGGAACACCAGCTATTGTACCTTCTGACCATGGCTTTGAGCAGTGATTTTGTTGTCCATCTCTGCAGTAAGGTGTGCTTTTACTGTCGACCTTATAATGCAGTCTCTTTCCCAGCCAAGTCAAGATGTATGCCAGTCAAAAATGCATCCTGAGATATCTATATCATAATACTATAAGGCGGCTCGCTAAAGTGCCATTTGGGTGTCGTGTTTCGTCTCGAAATTTTGCACGTTTGCAGGTGATATGTTATCCTGATGCAACGTCATGTTTATTTTCGGAAATTTACTTCAGCGAAGCAGTAATGAGGGATTTTTAATCGGACACGGTCAATTCTCCTTACCACTCACGGAAGCCAAGCCATTGCTGTTTAGTTATGCAGGGGATTAATCAATTACCTGCACTCCCTGTGGGGTGACCAACACTACCTGTTGAACGGCTGGCTGTAGGGGGGTGATTGGAACAGCCTGTACACGTGTTGACCTGCTGAACTAAGGTTAATGTTATTTTCAATCCACGATTGTAGGTCACCTGATCTTCGAGATTTCGCGGGGAAAGAAATTGTAAACAAACGTATGTGTGCAGTTCAAATGTATTTTTGGTACTTTCGGTTGCTGGACTTGGGTTTTCCCGCAGTAAGGAGCTGGGGTCAAATTGGTGGTCTATTGTTTATGGGTGCTGTGTTAGCCAGAGCTATAAACCCGTGATAATGAAGGTTACCATGGTATGTTTATGTGCTCACCACAGCTCTCAATACTTGATCTGAAGAGGCGCGCTGAACCTGAAATGGCCTTATCAAGGAGCTGCTCACGGTGCTGAACTTCTAGCTTGCCTGTCGAGTAAGTGCCTTGCCCGAGACCTGGCTACATGTAGGAGGAGCACGCATTTTAAAGTTATAGTAGTGATAGTGCAATTGGTTCGAGCCATTTGGAGGCCGACATGTGAAGGCCTATCTGGGTACTCCTTCTTCTCCGTATAAAAAGGCGCATATTGCTAACTAAGGAACGAGGCATTGCCTCATCATCTCTATCGGACCAACTGATATACTTTTATATGCACGCATACAGCACGCCACAGCTAGGTCCGATCTGTGGACAAATGGTTGGTTTACTTTGTCTCTTCGTGAGGCTCCTTTGATATTGCATTAGATGTTTATTGAAATTCAATCTATTCAAGGTATAGCCCATTTGAACCTGCCTGCGCCACGGGTACAATGCTAGTAAGTTTTTGATACTCCTACCTCTTCGTATACAAGTTTGAAATATCGAGAGGCGGGGTATATTGAAAACAACTGGTGCCAGGATGTCAAAAATGATGTTGGTGCCTAACTCCAGATTATTTATTTCTGGGTAAGGTGATTATGTGCAATCCCACAGACTGCCCAAGTCATTTTGACCATGACGTTAACGACTATAAATGTGCCCCTGGTGACAGCCTCTGTAATGATCTTCCATCCAGCTGTATAGGTATATTGATTTAATGGTTATTGGATGAAGGTCGACATGGTAGGCTAAGCTAGCAGACCAAATGGGTTCCATCCATAAATCTCTAAACATGGTTTTGCTGTGAAAAGTGTCAGTGCGCTTTCTGGTAAAAATCTGATACAACACTAAAAATGAAGGCTGTACAATGTATCTATCTTCCATTGAAATTCTATACTTGATACTATTACTACCCAAATGTGACTCGCTCTACCAAAACTAGGCGCTTGTCGCATCTGAACTCGACAGGTTGATACGGACTTGTTGTTCATTTCCCTATTGTAGACCTTTTGTGAAATCTATTACAAACTGATTTGGTCACATTTCACAAAAGGTCTACAATAGGGAAATGAACAACAAGTCCGTATCAACCTGTCAAGTTCAGATGCGACAAGCGCTTAGTTTTGGTAGAGCGGGTCACAAATGGCATTTGAACTCATTCACATGGTGGGTGTGAGGATGTGGATTACTAGCCATTGCAATCTTACATTTTGTTGTTTCCTTGGAAATTCTGCTGGCGATATCAAAGAATTTTATCAGCCATTCTTATGAAGTGTGACGGGATTGATGTTCCTTCGTAAATCAATAATTTTGCGCTGGTAGAGAGGGAAAATATCCGCTCCTTGATTTCGCGTGTCGATAGGAAGTGTACAAGCTTTTTATTCAGAATTGGACGTGACCAGTGTTTATTGTAGGAGGGTTTCACGGTGTCATTAAGAACAGAAATGCAGTGAGTGCATCCTTAGGAAAACAGGCCAGGGGTCTATGCTCGCTTCTCCAGCTCTCACTCAAAGCCCTTAGACATTTCACCTCATTGACTAAAGTACAGGTGTTTAATACATTTGAGTCATCATCGAGATTGACAAATTCGGTTCCAGTACTCCAGTAATGTCTGCCTACTGTTGTCCCTTTGAGAAGGGTAGACCCTTTATGAATCACCATGTCATGCTCTGTCACCGTATCAGTCTAGACTTGTGGACATTATGAGCGCTGTGTGTGGCATGCCATCAGAAGAGATATCGCAGTAGGGAATGTTTAGATATATTTCCATGACATCTTACTTTTCATAATAATGAGCTTTTTATCTACCGGTATGTTAACAGTTGTGTAAGGAATGTAATGTTATCTATAGCTCTGTCATCTGATTCATTGGACAAGATGTCTATGCATCAACTCATTTCCTGTAACTGCATCATTTCTCAATTTCTTTATACCAGGGGGCTGCATAATAAATACATTCACTCTGCTTGAAATGTCAGTGCGTAAATGCATTGCTATTGGCTTCATAGAGTATAGCATCTAGGGTCTGTTGAAGAGAAAGAAGGCAGCAACTATACTTTTGTGACTGTTCGAAAAAACCTCCAACAGTCATGATTTTGTAATCAGCATTAGAGAGCATCTCAAAAACTAATTGCAGATCTAACCATAGAAAGCCACACCCTAAGCAAAGCCATTGAAGCAAAGCATACCTGTAGTGCAACGAGTGGCAGAAATTTTTGCCAAAGAACAGTGTACAGGTTTAGATATCTTCAATCATATTCCACCTACACTTTTTATGCATTGATTTTTTAAAACTATCAATCTATACAACTACCTGTATCAGAATAATTGGTATTCAGGTTACCATGTCTCCTCAAGGTATAACTTTTTCAAGGAATGATGATTAGAAGGTTAATAAGCAACTATGTATACCCAGCAATGGCTAGGTTTTCTGTTGAGCATCCAACATGCTTCAGCTTGATGTGATGTTTACTTGATTGTCTGAGTGATATTCTTTGAAAATGACTTGAAGGTGAAACAATCCTTTTATCTCAAAATAATATTTGTCTACTTCTGAAAGTCCATTTGCTGTTGCTGTTTTTGGCCTCGCAATATTTGGCCTAATCAACGCTAAAATGTTTGTGTTGAGCAAAATGTGACCCGCTCTACCAAAACTAGGCGCTTGTCGCATCTGAACTTGCCAGGTTGATACAGACTTGTTGTTCATTTCCCTATTGTAGACCTTTTGTGAAATGTGACCAAATCAGTTTGTAATAGATTTCACAAAAGGTCTACAATAGGGAAATGAACAACAAATCCGTATCAACCTGTCAAGTTCAGATGCGACAAGCGCCTAGTTTTGGTAGAGCGAGTCACAAATATGCGGATCACAGTCGAACCGTTGTGCAGACGTATGTCCCTGGTTATCTTGTTCGCACTCAATAAGTCGGCAATCCATGAATAATGAAGTGATCACCTTTATGCGATACAGTGTACATTACATAGGATCATCTTTTGAGTCAATAACTCAATAAGGCGGAAAGCATTAGGTGGTCGATTGTGTTGATCCCTGGTGATATTTCATGATGTCCTTAACTTCTCTGCAGGGATCCTAACGTAAAAGCAACTGGGAATATTACTTCCTTTGTTGATCCTCCAAGAGTCAACTCAAACCCATGACCTGCTGATCATGAGCCTGGATGCTCACCCACTAGAGCCACTGAATGACTTTTCTCACTTCCAATCAGGGGAGTTCTTGGTAATTGTTGGGAAAGTCTAATATCCTGATTAGATTGGCTGATTTCCTTCACAAAACATACCTCTAAACTGACTCGGCCTGTATTTACTCATCAGTTTGAGCCTAGTCTTCATCTTTGAGATGCCTAAGAGATACCTTTCAATGCACATTTTGAGTCATCCCACCCAAGGTGGCAACCTTTTCAATTTCTGAAGATCGTATTTGACTCAATACTCAAGAGGTCTGAAAGAGAAAAAATAATCCGTCTGCTTCAGGGCTCAATTTGTGTCTGTGTTAACAAGGTTTTAAGAAGTGTGGCTTTGCCTACTTTACAAAGACTCAGCAATCACTTTCAACTATCTGTTACTTCCATGTCTGCTGAATATGAATTGATGTTGATTGTGATGTGATCTAAGCCCAAATGGATCAACTTTTTCTTGAAGTATGGAGGACTCCACTCATGCTGCTTTCGCTTTGTTTAACTGCAATTTGATTTCGGGCGCAGTGGAAGTTTGTTGAAATGAAATTGTCTATCCACCCAACACCATCGCTCAATAGCATTGTCACATTAGTGGCTAGTTTATAGTTTATAGCAACTTTTTAGGGAATGAGAACACAATTTAGGAATACTTTGGGATGGATATTTCGTGGAATAAAGCAGTCAAGAGAAAGGAAGTTTGATACCAAGCACCACATGAGTCACCCTGCGTAACATATGGTATGTTTAATCAAAACTCAGACGTACCTCTTCAACTTTTTCAGACTACTTCACCTACTGTCAGACTTAAAACAAAATACCTGTTTATCCAGGTGTATCGTGGCAATATTGGTATCGGAAATAGGGGAAACCTATTGACCTAAGGTCATCGAATAAATTTCAACAGCATCGAAACTCTTCCAAGAATGTAATTGCAAGTGATTAGGTTGAGGCGTACTATTGTACATCAGACTTCCTCGAAATCCTTGATCGTTAAACCATTGCCCAAGCTTTGAGACTATTGCCTTGAGACGTCAAATTGCCTTCAATCATTGTGGATCTCAATGTATTGTTTGGTTCCACACCTGCTGATGTGGAAAGGGGGGGGGGGTGATTACTTGAGCATCGAGTTGGCAATCAGCTAGATTTGATTTTGAAACTGAGTGAACAGAATAGGAAAGTAGAGGATTGATGTGTGGTGTTGGAAATGATGATGAAGTAGATTTGTCAATGGTAATAGTGGTTATGGATGATGATGATGATAATTTCAGTGACAGGTGATGATAATGATAACAGCATCTACGTGGTGTAATCTGGTACATTTGGACATTGCATTCTTAGCTATTAAAACAAAGACGTTTTCAAAACAGTGTCTGCCGGGTGAGTGTACATTACAGGATTGGCTCAACTACTTATCATGTTATCATGATGCTAAACCTATACTCAAAATCTCAGTCTCGTCTTTCAATCTAAGCCAGAAGGAATATAGCACGCAGTATGCTATTTATTTAATCATGTTATGGCGGGAATGCTAGCAAGAAAAAAAATTCTATAATGTTTTCTTTGCTCTTTTTTTCGCATCTGCAGTCATACATTGTCTGGGGTGTATGTTTGATGTGTAATAGAATGCCAGATAGTGAGAAAAAGTTCCACAATGATTTCTTCCGGTTTTCCGCTTCACAAATCCAGGTCGTATATTCTGCCCTTGTGTGCAGATATTGTCTGGGGTATCTGTTCTATTCACAAGAAATGCAATATGTTTCGTGTGTATGTGTCAATGAATGCTATCAATGACTTTCACTTGGGCAGAAGAATGCCAGAGAAATAGATTGGAAGACTTGACTGGGGTCTGAATGAAGGCCCAGGATATCCTGGCTTCAGGGAAATTTCAATGCAATCCACTGCTCTCAAATCTCACTATCCTGAATCCAGACAGTAATTTTTCGACCCGTCCTGGCAAGCAGAAATGACCATTCCCATCCCCTTTTCTGGAACAACTGTAATAAGAATAGAAATCAGTCAACTTTTTCAATAACTATAACTGTCAAACCAAGGTCATTTATGTGTTCCTCCCCTTGCATGGATTGGTTGCATAACAAAAGACTGGAGATCCATGAAGCACCACCATGCAGCAAGGTTTCTATCACCCAGATGATCACAATGCAATAAGGCATTCGGTATCTATCATCGGGAGTGCTTTTCGACTGATAACATATGCTATATCAATCCATCTCGCGTTGCCTAACATCTATTGTGCTAGCATCTCTATAACTGAACGTTCTCTGTAATTAAGCAGATAGTTAGCTTTTATCTTTTTGTTTGTATTCTGTTCTATCCTCGGGTATTGAGTGTAGAAACTTTTTCCACCCGTCTCGGTGTTACCTGTCGGCTAGTCATGAGTAACACCCTCAATATGGCTAAGATTAAATTGCTAGTATTTTTTTTGTCGTAGCGAATGAGTAAGCGTTCGAGTGTATCTCTTGGTATCATCTTTAAAACATGCTAAGTATATGTTATGCAAAATGTGTGAGATATGGCAGAGCAACGAGGCCGAAGCAAGGAACTTTTAACTCTTTTTGACAGTTTTTTAGGTCTCACTACAACAGAGCCCAAAGTCAGATTAGGGGTAATCCATATAATCTCTCTGGGTCCAATCATCCCATTGATTCTTTGTTGCTCTTAAAATGCAAAAAGAACCAATTTTATGGTTTGTAAAGAGTAGCTGGTACGGAAAATTACAGGGATGACCTTTTTGCTGACCACAACACACCTGAGGATCATTGGAAACAGAAAACAAACCAGGGAAGATAGGACCCTGAGAACATAGAACCCGGAGATCATTGATGATATGTCAAAATTGTCTTCAGAACTTTTCACATATTCAACATCTAATAGCAATAACATTTTGCCCCCTCTATTCTTGCAGGATCAAATGGTAAATACTGGATGGTAGGAGACGATGCCTCAATCTCAGTCACGGGCAGCGAACCACAGAAGTTCAGATTCGAATTCCGCGATCACTCCAAATTCGCCATCAAGGCGCCCAATGGTCGCTATCTTAGAGGAGAACAGAATGGTACACTTGCCGCAAACGGCGACGAAATTTGTGGTGCCACCATGTGGGAATATTAAAACTAGAGACTCTGACGTTTGTGCGTTGAACTTTAGATTTTGCGGGCATGCTTGTAACCTGAATCAAGCTGCTTAATGGACCAAGAACACATTGAGACTTATACCGTGATCTGCCAATGACAATTTTCTTTTATAACACGGACATCTATGCTTTGCTCGGCCACCACACTTATGCTGTACTGAGAGTGAAATTTTGACACCACAAAATACCACAGCCACTTTGGCATAGTGCGTCCATTGTTAACTGGAGAGTCAAGGAAGTGGCGTACTATCAAGACTGAATCGTACATAAAAATACCAATGTCATGGCATAGGAATTGTACAAATTGATGAAATAAATATTGAACTAGAACTGTGATGATTTGATATTGTATTGTATTTTGACATGTATCTCACTCTGTAATTTATGCCACTTTTAATGAACTAAAGTTTGTTGAGAAGAGTTGCACGAGAGACACGTGTCAGTTTATTGCACTGATGTTTGGGTGCCACATTGATCTAACTCCAGATTCATCTGTTTGTGTTGCTCTTTTCTATCCTGGCATGGCGAGACCACAAACAGCTGAGTCTAGAGAAGAATATTTTGGATATTTAACTGCGTAACTTTTCAATACTGCACTCGATACTGATAAGCATAATGGGACACATTTTTCACGTTTTGAAGTAAGATTTAATGACCTGTGCGCATCGGAGTGATTTGTTTTGATATTTTAGGTTATTTTGAAACGTTGTTGCTAGCTGCAGTCAAAATGACCAAACAACTGTTGTAGACTAAATATGCATTGATGATGATAATAAATCAGGTTAATACCTAAGTGCAAATGATGACATTCACTGCTTAAAAGGCCAGTCATAATATTTCTAGACAAAAAAATATGATATCGAGACGTGTGGTGATAGTGATAGCTCCTGGTACAAGAGTTAATGCAGACCTCACTTCTCCTAGGGTTGACATCTTGACCCTCAATGTCTTGACATTCTCCTAGGGGCGGAGGCCTGAGACTGACCTCACTTCTTCAAGTGATGGAGGCCTGAGATAGACCTCACTTCTTCAAGGGATGGAGGTCTGAGATGGACCTCATTTCTTCAAGGGATGGAGGTCTGAGATGGACCTCACTTCTCCTAGGGGTGGTGGCCTGAGACTGACCTCACTTCTTCAAGTGATGGAGGTCTGAGATGGACCTCACTTCTCCAAGGGGTGGTGGCCTGAGACTGACCTCACTTCTTCAAGTGATGGAGGCCTGAGATCGACCTCACTTCTCCTAGGGATGGTGGCCTGAGACTGACCTCACTTCTCCGAGGGATGGAGGTCTCAGATGGACCTCACTTCTCCTAGGGGTGGAGGCCTGAGATAGACCTCACTTCTCCAAGGGATGGAGGTCTCTGATGGACCACACTTCTCCTTGGGGTGGATAGAGGCCGGAGGGATCCACAGAATCCAAACCCAAGATTTTTGTTTGGATGTTTTATGATTGATGCCTGCAACATCCATGATGCTATAAAGAATCAGCAGGGCTTTATTATAAGATCAAATATGATGCTATTTGAAAAATGTGCAGGGCTTTCTTACCATCTACATTATGTATTATGATGCTTTTTGAATAATACTGCAGGGCTTGCAATGCATTGGGAAGGCACCTTGCCTATTTTTTGGATGTTGATGACTTACTTGGACCGATTATTAAAGAGTTCCTTTAAGTTTGGTCTCTTGGAGATTTTCATTCAACAAAAGGTCAGGGTCTGAGACTGAAATATAGAATAGGCATTGTGTTTCCCCATCATCTGTTTAATGCTTGCATAATCATTTTATGTTAAGTGTGAAACGCCATGTTTTTCATCACCGATAGCGAAACGAATATATGCATTGGTTCGTGTTTCTGTTGCTATGAAAACAGAAAATTTATATTTTCTGCTAGGGAAAGCAGGCAGAAACGTCATCCGTTCTACTACGCAAGAGTTTTGCTAGGTGATCATTCATGACTTTAGCACAATGTTCAGAATTCAACTTAAGATCACCATTGTCACATAGATGTATCTTTTAGCATTGAGTATCGTTCAAGGTACATTATATGTCAAGTGTAAACTTCATGATCCCATACGTACAAACACACACGGGTTTCGTCCAAGAGTGTGGTCCTTTTAAGAGCTCATCCAATGCTAAAACAATTACATGTAAATTAACAGTTTTTTTTAGAAAGGGCAGTTTTATGACCAGTGAATCAGAATGACTACACAAAACAATGCGCACAAATTAGCCAGAGTGAAGTCGCCCATATAAGTGAAAAAAAGAGGCTGTGAGCAAACTTATGCAGTTGAAAGGCCTTCCCTCACGTTGGGATTTAGCTTGGTTGTAAAGTTTCAAAAGCCCAGTAGAGTTATTTATACTGTAGTCAATTTTTTCTTTGAAAATATAATAATATTCAAGGCTCATCATATCTTAAGGACAAAGGGGATGAGCATAATTCTATTTCGTGCTTTTATTAGGTGAAGTCCTTATTGAACTGTATACATGTATAGCCTGTTCTTTGTTCCTTGACTTTATTTCATGCCTTGTTGCCATGTTTTTTCACTTGATTGAAAATGCAGTGAGGGTTTTAATTAGACAATTGAGGTTAAATTGCAAGTTATGCAATGTTTAATGGCCATTTATATTACTTTTATCAAACAGTTCAATTATTTTGATTTGACTGGTTTCCATATATTTCCTAAAGAGAGAAGCCCGTTATCAATGTTGTTATATTCACAATGATGATATGGGCCTACATGTTGAGGGGTGTTGGAGAATTTCTGCTGAAACATGCAAATTTGTAAAATCAAACTGTTGTATAAATTGAGAGGTTTGGGCCTGTGCTTGATGGCAATAATGAAATTCAACGTTTATTCCAAAGAATGGTTACTGAACTCTTAAATAAAGGAAGAGACCTTCCAGACTTGGTTTAAAATAGTTAAAATTCATTCATATGTGTCTTCTAAAGGTGCTTGACATTAGAATGTCCCTGAAATAAATACATGGCTGTTTGGATATCATTCTTTCCACTGAGATGTAGATGATTACATGTAGGAGTGGGATTGTATAATTCGATGTATAAAATTAAACATATCCACTTACAATTCGCCATCTTGCCTACATCAGTAATTTTACACCACTAATTAGGCAGATAGTCATCTCAATTAAGTGTTTAATTACGTTTTAATGACCTAGCAATAGTATCTTGGAATGATATCATAGGATGATGGGCACAGATTACTCTCTCTACATTTGCTATTGTAATAAGGAAGGCATTACACAACAGTGGCATGTTGATTGGAGCGCTAGGCTCAAAATCAGCAGAATTCCGGATACGCTTGAGCCTGATGAGCAGTTTGCGACTCGGGCAATAGCCAGGTAGACTCATCTTGACCACCAAGGTTTTTGCATCTTATCAAGATATAAAAATACCCCGGCTATGTTTAGAGGAAGTGTAGACCATGAGGTTCAGGATGGGTATACTTTGACTTGGACACAACAACATCAGTAAACTAATGTGAGGGTGTAATTGTAGTTTTTGATGGAAGAAATTCAAAAGTACCTGAGTTCGACACTTCTTGTATATATAAACTGTAGAAAACTTGGATTTCAACGGCACAATTTGAATAAGGGAAGGGGGTTTGCGGGGTGTTATTCCAGGCACACATGCTACAATTTTTGCTGTCACGCATACATGCTGCAAATATCTAGCGGGCAGCTGCAATTGATGTGATGTACATACTGACATCTGGTCAGCTGCTATTGTAGTTGCAGGACAAGCTCCACACCTGCAATTTTTGTTGCACAACAAAAATGGCAATGCAGAGCGCAGTCTCACATGCTGCAATTTTGTTGTGCAAGAAACATTGCAGGTGTTCTTTGACAAAAATTGCAACCTGTTCTCCTGGTATAAGGTATATTGGGTTCAAATGAAATGTTGTACATAAAACTGTACACTGGGAAGCGTCTTAATGCTCGGAGTCCTCATGTTTTGTCAAAGGGAGTCGATAGGACTTGGAGCAGGCAGTTGGGTCAGACTTTCAAGGAATAGTGATGACAAGAATTTGGGTGATGCTTTTGTCTTTAATGTGGCAATTTTCCACCGACACGATTTCTGAAGATGTTTTTTTCACTAGTGATCAATTAGAAATACATTTCATACAGCTCTGTATGCATAATTTGCATAAATAAATAAAATCAATTTATTATTAATTTGGTTTTGTTCTTTTTCTTTGATAAATGATTTGTTTCTCTGAACAAGTCTTCTAGACCGACCACCATGTTTTATCCCCACATATGTTTGGTGGAGGTGGCTAATTTTGATGTGGGTTCTCCACTGTTTCGAGTCATGGAATAAGGCCTCATGCAGCCTCACACAGTTCTGTGAGTGACGTGACGTCTATCCAATACTATGGTGCCATAATCCCAACTTGAAAAGTTGTTACTGAAAATGTTTGCCGGTGCCAATCGGTTTTCTGATCTTTGCAACAAAACATCCCAAACTACTGCCAATAATTTAAACCATGAGCAGATAAAGACCTATACAGCCTACAAAACACTGCGCTCAATATCCCATTAAATAGTTCATGGTGCTTTTAAAAGTGTTGACTGTTTTTAAAGAGAGTCTAGGCAGGAGGCAGGTAGGTTAAATCAAGTTATGCTAAGACACTAATAGGGGTCTCTCCCATCTGACAATACATTGAAATTATTCATGCATGTATAATACATATCATTTTAGCTGAAACAAACAACCCAGGTCCCCAACTAGGTATTAGTAACCTTAAGATGATCAATTTGACTGGCTACCTCCTGCCTACAGTCTTCCTTTAAAGTTATTGGCATTTTGTGTTAGGTATTAATTACCCAGAACCGAGCAGTTTCATACTCAAGTGGGCTGCATGTCTTCAAGTTCTATTTTAATGGATCATTCCACTCCTCAGGTTTGTTTGAAGTTCTAAAATGTGTAAGAGAAGTATAATTCTGCATTATTCATCTACTTGAAGGTACAAATGTATCGGGGGAAATACCTCAAATATTTACTGAGTGTGTCAGTGAGGTGACGACCCAATGAATTAAACAAAGGCCATTGATCCTCTTCCGCACCGGCATGAGTTATTTGAACCGAAATTTCCACGTTTGTAGTTCTGACACCATCAATACATCTGGCCTCCAATGGAAATCCAATGGCTTCGGAAAAGGGCATTGCGGCATGCATCCTCGTTCCACGATTGTTCCATTGATGGCAATTCTGTCGCAAAGAAACGTGTGAATGGCAGATGAAACTGGTCACAACCAAATACGAAAGTGGGGAACAACAGTTCCATCTTCTGACCAAATGTTGAACTAATCTGGATATCGCTCTTCGGGCCTGATTATATTTCGGATGTGTCTTGCGTGCAATATTACATTGTAGAACAAATCACTTGTATTTTTCACATGAGAGACGGGGAAATCAGCAGTATGGTCGATGGATTCAGTGGGTCAGAGCCAGGCAGTTGTGGGTTTGATACCTGGTCTCACCACCTCTGTGTAATCTCGGTGCCCTTGAGCAAGCCACTTACCCAAAACATGATTGATGTCAAACAGGAAAAGTACCAACAAGACATATATTTGTTATAAAATATAATTTATCACTCAGAGTGGCATCACATCTTTTACATCATCATTATGATATTGACACAAACATATCATGAACATGAGGAAGGATACAGGTATTTAGTCAGTATGTCAGCAAAACATAAGGCCAGCTCACTATTTTAGATGCAAGTGATTAAGTGAGAAATTCATGGCCTACTTGATAAGGTTATTTTTGTTTGCATCAATGGGCCTGTGAATTAGCATACAGACTAAATTTCCACCCTCATGACAAGATTAAAAATAGGTACATACAGAATTTACAACCTTGAGTTGAATTTGCGCTTTGATGAGTATAGTAATACTATTCACAGTCCAAATAAAATCCTTCCCCCATGTCTGCTTGAGTTCTTATCCCGATTCCAATGAGAGAAAGTCATTATAACCTTCAGAACTTTTTACGGTAGTGCTGGCAGGCTTATTAGCCTGCTTCTTCACCTAAAAGCAGACGCCACTAACATTATTCAACATTGTTTTTGATTCAGTGCTGGTCTACACCGAAAACAGAAGGGAACTCCTACATAGATATGTATTTCTAAAATATCACACAATCAAGCAGTTTGTCTCCAGTGTTGAAGATATGGTGGTACCGGCACCTCAAAACCTTCCTTTGCTTCGAAAAATGTGTATGAAAGAATTATTCGATCGACACCTTCCACTTTTGGATCCTCCGCAAACTCTGGATCAATGTAGAAGAAAACGGGCATATCAACCTGAAAAGATATAGGACATTTTCAGTTTATCTGAAGCAAACATAAACCTTAAGGAATCTGACATTAGAATACCAAGTGCTTTGTTTGTTTTGCTGAAGACCAATGAATCTACACAATCTGTAAGGAGTTTTAGTCTCATTTTTGTCTTATTTGACAGGTGCAACAGGAGCACACAACATTCCTCCTCAACAGTGGTGACACCGATCAACATTTTTTTCATTGATACCAGGTACTCTAATAATACCTCTTACCTGTTCATGAGGATTTAACCTCTGTTCCTCGAAGCAGAAACACTGTAATAGAACAAAGTTCCCATCAAATGCTGAATGAGAATGCAAATTATCAATCAAGTCAATAGCAAAGGAGAAATTAGAACCATACTACAATACATCTGGCAACTAATCCAAAGACGTTAATCTCATCACAGCAACCAGTCATATTTATTCAGGACTTCCTGTTGATATTTGTATCAAGGACACATATATGCGGGTGAACTTTCCATACCTGAATTTTGTTGAAATATTGGCCGGCTTCGAACGGCACTACATTGTATGTAGATATCCCCGTTATTGGTTTATCTGTCGGGTTTTTAGCGGTATAGAAGGCAAGAGCAGTCTCTCCTGGAGCAACCTGAAACAAACAGATATAAAACATCAATAGCCATCTTGAAACCAAGACAAACGGCCTTCAGGTATACGTAGGTATTCAGCGACTTCCCCAAACTGTTTTCATTGTACCCCGCTGATGAGTTTAAAAAGGACCTCTTTCAAACCTCCTCGAGTCCTACTGACCGCCAAGGAGAGGGCTGATTGGAGTCGGAACTACTTTCATACACACCCGCACTTCTGCTTGCTGTGGTCGGAAGTTCCATTGCATACTTGAGGCCGTGTCAGCATTGAATTGTACTCGTATCACTCTGTCTTCAACTTTCGCCATATCACTAACTTTTGAAATATCGTGTCCTCGAACTGGTTGGCCTCCCAATCCAGATGCCTATAAGAAAGAAAAGAAAATTTCCTAAGAAACAAGTACGAAAAGAGATGCCAGTGGGGCAGTATCGACGGAACTTCCATTTTAGCTGAATTACTATCAGCAAACAGAAGTAAACAAAAGCAGATTTCCTATCTTGTCTTAATATTTCAGGCACATACGACACTATCTAAATCTTACCTGACAAAATATCCGATAGAGAGGCACACCAGCATACGCCATTCCCACCATGCCGATCCCAATAGCACAGATGTACAGTACAGCTGTTCTGTTACTTTTCCTTGAGTCACCCCTCCCTGATGAGATATTTCTGACAATGACTTGACACGGTAGGTTAGGGTTGAGTGCAGATTGAGTGTCCCTACATCTTGCAAAGTTGCTCCAGCAACTCTTACAAATTGACTTGCTGTTCAGTATTAGATTGTTTCTCCTTGCCAGAGGCGATGATATACATTTCGTGCTGAGAGTTCGGACTACCGCACTCGACGCCGACCGTCCTATCAATCCATTCATTGTTCTGAAGGATGTGACGAGGAAGGACTGTCCTCTTTGGAAATAGGCCATCTTGTAAATTCTGGAAGTAGCGAAATGAGATGTGTAAAAAGGGTAAGGGGGCTTCCAGTGAAATAAGGATCATTCAGACTGACTACAGAATGAATCTTTCTTGTTCTCAATGTCACTTTTCTTCTCTTCGACTCGATTTTATGAGGTTAAAGGTCAACGTGGTTAGTTAAAGACGCCCGCCCTGACCGGCTACCAATATGTCACCAGCAGAGGTCAAGTAACACAGGTCAAAGCCTTCCTTTTCTATGATGACAAATGTCGAAATATCTCTCTGCACGTATTCGTGTACATACATAACATCAGTTCAGCAAACGTCAAAATTCGGCAGCGATGCCGTTCGAGGAATCCCCCGTTGCTGTTAACGGCAACGGTTGCTTTATACGGCATCCCTCGGATGCCTCACGCGGCATCCCTCAGCTTCGGGATTACTTCGGCCGAGCGCTGCCGATCGGGGGTTCCATTATAGATTAATAGGGGGCAGCTGGTATTGATCTAAATATTTACCCAAGGAAATGTAAGTCTATCAACGCATTTTTGAAAATTCTCAATTTTCAGAATGGCCTCCACTGAAATGTGGCGTCAGACCAACTGATGGAGGTTCAATTCTAATACACTTACTCAATGATTTTCAATGCTGTGGTGTCAATTTTCACCGGAAGTGTCACTTTACGGCAACGGTTGCCTCAGACGGCATCGCTGCCGAATTTTGACGTTTGCCGAACTGACATGTTTTGTAACATGTATGCATGTATTGTAATGTATGATGTACATGGCAATGCATATCATTTCTTCAGTATGGGAATTTCCAGTTGTGAGCGCTTCATTTTGCATCAGCGCTGCAGTCAGTCAGCAGTGTGACAAAGTTAGAGTAACAACGTCAACAAACGTGTTATGAAAATTACAAAAATCTCCAAGAAAAGGTGCAAATATTACCTTTTAAAGGAAAATATTACAACTTCTTCGTTTTGTGGGCGCAGCCATCTTGTTACGGAGAACTCCGAACAAATGTTTTCTTCTTCGGCAATTTCCGGGGCCGAAAATGGTGGATGAAAACACACGTCTTCAAGTTTTCACGAAATAAAATCTCGAATTACTCAATATTTGTTTCATATTTGGCATTTTCGACAGTGTGTAACAAAACTTTAAAATGGGTGTCCTCGAAAAAATATCGGAAATCGAGAAAGAGATCGCCCGAACTCAGAAAAATAAGGGTAAGAGTGATCACCCTTATCTTGAAATGCAGCAAAATCGGCCAGGAGCCGTCGCGTCTTTTCACCAATAATGTCCTTGTTCACAAAAAAGGTCATTCTGAGGTCACGCATGAATGACTGACTATCATTCCCACGACAAAATTTGCATGCAAGTATGCGAGTTGCCCAAAATCATTAATCAGAAAAGGACCACATTGGCAAATGAGGCTGGTGAAACTCTTTTAATGCCAAGTTTCAAGGAATTTGCATGCATAATAACTAACTACTGCACTCCTACTACAATACAACGTTATATTTCTCACCTGAACCACAAGGAAATAAAGACATGGACAGCATAGCGTAGGTCATTAGAAACATAGAAAATATTTGTAGGCCAAAGATTATTCAACCATTTAATTGTCTTTTTTCAGCAACTGAGTACCATTTGGGTCTACTGAAGGCCAAACTTGCCAAATACCGAGCCCAGCTCTTGGAACCAGTTGGGAAATCTGGAGCAAAGGTAACTATGATAAATTCTCAAATTATGAATTGAGACAGTGACTCGAGGATTTGCTGGCAACATTTAAGAAGTTGAAGAACTTTTATGATGAAAATTGTATTTGCGTTTTCAGGGTGAAGGTTTCGATGTAATGAAATCAGGCGATGCCAGATGTGCCTTAATTGGATTCCCATCTGTAGGAAAGGTAACTAATTTCAGACATGCCCTCTAAACATGGGACACTTAATGATAAGAACTGGATTTTGATCGTTTACATCAGGAAGCTTTCATTCCACCACATCAGAATATTAACGCTTTCAAGTTGATGAGGTGATTTGATACTTGTAAAAGGATTTTTCAAAACAGAACTATCCACTCGTGGTGGGACAGATCCATGTAAA
Source organism: Lineus longissimus (assembly GCF_910592395.1). NCBI lineage: Eukaryota > Metazoa > Nemertea > Pilidiophora > Heteronemertea > Lineidae > Lineus > Lineus longissimus. The sequence goes on along the minus strand of NC_088308.1, from coordinate 18,152,159 downwards.
ATATGATGCATTTTCACGAAATATGATATTCTTTACCATTTCAGTCAACACTCCTGAACACGCTGACGCATACATTCAGTGAATGTGCCAACTACGAGTTCACAACCTTGACCTGCATTCCAGGCGTTATTGAGGTAACCAGGCCTAAATTCTTATTGCATCTCAAGGATGCTGATGAATTAATCTCTCAGAGGTGTTGCTACCACATCATATTCACCCCTTGGATGTCGTGCAAGCCAGCTCCTTTATCATGTTAAAATGAATGACTCCCTGCATTGCGGTTGTGACTTTGTCCTCAGAAGACCAATTTGGGACAAATGGAAATTATAGTTAAACACCACCGAATATCTCTCTGCAACACAGTATCGATTTGGATGCTTAAGTGTTTATGATTGCATAATTTCCATTCAGATGGTTTCATTGTTTCAAATTGTTTCTTCATCTTCTTTCAGTACAATGGAGCAAACATCCAGTTACTGGATCTGCCTGGTATTATTGAAGGAGCTGCGTCAGGTCAGTTTGATATGCAGCAGTCAGTGTTAACCCTGTCCCCCTGGTCAAGGCTCACCATTAATATAGCATTAAACTGGTACTGATTTCTGAGCGGAGAGTTTTTTTCCGCAAGTTGACATTCTCTCTAACAGAAAAATAAGTAGTTTGGAATACCTGCCGATTTGTTCATCATCTTTGATAGAAAGTTATTATTATCGGTAAAAAATCATCAAGTATACATGCATCGAATTGAAAAGCTTTGTTGACATTTGTTTGTGTTTGTTGCAGGCAAGGGTCGAGGACGGCAGGTGATAGCAGTGGCAAGAACAGCTGATCTGGTCATTATGATGCTGGATGCCACTAAGGGTGAAGTACAAAGGTATCTTTGTTGGCTATTTGTTAAAATATGCATGTTCACAGAAGAGGTTTTCCACCTTTTGCCTAAGCTTTTGGTTCTGTAACACGCACACATACATGTTTGGCAGTGACGGAAAGAGATTAAAATTTCCCAGGAACCTTTTAGAAAATGTTTGGATAAGTCGGTATACGTCTATTCCAATCGTTTGTTTTATCTTTGTAGGAGCCTTTTAGAAAAAGAGTTGGAAGAAGTCGGTATACGTTTAAATCAAAGAAGGCCTAACATATACTTTAAAGTAAGTGTTCTATTACAGGGTGTAAACAAAAAGTTTTGCTACTTTTTACGTTATTTTCTGAAACCTTGTCTTGCTTTTTTGCCCAATTGTCATGGGGCCATAATTTGACCAGCAGTTAATGGCAATCAAAATAAATCCTGTCACTACTATTTTTTACTCAAAGACGATAATTCCAGCGCTTGTACTACTTGTAGTTGTACGTTGATTATAAAAATTACTGTTTTTCTTACAGGTAAAGAAAGGTGGTGGTCTGTCCTTCAATTCTACGATACCGCTGACCTACTGCAATGAAAAACTAGTTCAGCTCATATTACATGAATATAGTATCCTTTTTCATCAAATCAACTTTGAATCCTCATAATCAAGAAGTTTACACTGCTTATTATGATGCGGTAAGGGCTTGGGTTCGAATCCAGGAGAACCAAGGATTGTGTTTCTGGATGAACTGGTTTTTTGTGTCATCTAAATTGTCTCTGTTTCAAAACAGAAACATAAACAGTCATTGTCTTCCTTAATATTTTCTAAGAAATTTTTAATGCCGAAGTTCTGTTCAGGGAAGATGCCACAGCGGACCAGTTTATAGATGTGATAGTAGGCAACAGAGTCTACCTGAATTGTTTATACGTAAGTATAGGCTAGTGACGTCATCATGATGCCGTGATGATGCTCAGCTCTCCATGACGAGCTGTGGAGATGTCCAGTTAGATTTCATAAGCGACTGTGGTTAAACCAATTGTGTCTCGCGAGGTCCATTGCATCGTAGTGACATCACTTGCTGGCTCGTCCTGCGTTACGTCATCAGCTGTTGGTGTCGTCGGTTCGATGTCGGGCCTTGAAAATGTACACTGCGTTCTGCGCCTGATCTACAGTGATTTATCGAAAGGCTGCTACCCCACTGTCTACTCAATAGTGGGGATGAATTAGATTAACCATATACAGTGGAACCTCCCTAAGCGGTCACCTCTCCACCAAGGACACTAGTTTTAGTCCCAAATTAGTTGTTTCCATTCCATTTGACCTCTTATCAGGACACCTCTCTATTAAGGACAGCACTTGTCAGTCCCAAGGGTGTCCTTAATAGAGAGGTTCTATTGTGATATATCAAAAACTGTTCCACTTCAGGTATACAACAAAATAGATCAGATATCTATAGAAGAGGTGGACAGATTAGCAAGACAGCCAGACACTGTTGTCCTTAGGTAAGACATTTTTGTAGACATAACATGGTGGTCCATACTCCTTCGTCAGAATCACTTGGCCATAGTTGGTTGTGCCAAAAAAATCTTGATTTGGGAGATGTTTACCTGTAAGAATTTGCCTTTATTGCCCAGATCGTATGGTCTCCTTGTCCCTTCAACATGTATAATGTTCACTTTTCTTCTATTTCAGTTGTAATATGAATCTGAATCTTGACTACCTACTGGAAAGAGTATGGGAATACTTAGCATTAGTGCGAGTGTATACAAAGAAAAGGGGAGGTAAGTCTGGAGACTCGGGTCCAATGAATCAGAATGCCAATCTAGCTGGTAAATTTGTTTGGAATGTAGTCTGAAAGATGAAAGAAACGAAATAACATTAGGCATAACCACTTGGATAATACTGTAAGCTGGTTTGGGAGGCAAACATGAAACTCTCTAAAATTTCAACTCGAATGCATCAACCATTAATTTTGGTAGAAAAAGCAGTTACCATAAGTAGAATTTGTTTTTTGGAAGCCTGTTTTCATTTTGTTACTGTCAATTTTCAGAACATCCTGATTTTGAAGGTGGCCTTATTTTACGAAGAGGATGTACAGTTGAACATGTGGTAAGATTTAAAAAACTTTCACCCATTTCTGATCATATAGTTTAATAGTCTTCACTAGCATAACTGTTCTTCAAAAGAAAGGTGATGCATGTTGGTAATTTAGTGATGTACTTTACTTGACTTTACGAAGCTCTTCATGAATTTGACAACATTGTGACGTCATGTTGACCCATACCCCCTAGAGAGATCCTACTGCCACTTTCTAAGAGGCAGCAGGGTTTCCGCCAGGATTAAATTTGAGGGGAGCCAAGAAAAAAATTTTTTCTAAAATATTTTTTTTCTTAAAAAATGGTATATGACCCCTCCTGAGACGTTTTTTGGCCCTAAAACTGGTACAATTGGCTCCCAAATGTTCTTATTTTACATATCAAATCATGAAAATTACTCATTTGACAGTAAAACAAACTTAAGTGCTCAAAATTAAGGGGGGGATATCCCCCTTGATATATTTTAGGGGGGGAAACCCTGGACAGAGAATAAACCAGACATGTAAGGTAATGCATATCCTGTTAAAATTCTCCAAATTTTCAATCATCTATTATCCTATTTGTCCATTTATTTCAGTGCCACAATATCCATAGAACATTAGTCCCGCAATTTCGTTATGCATTAGTTTGGGTATGTATGCTGTCACTTTCTCAGTCCTATCTTTGTCAAGAACCGTGACCTTAGTTCATCACAGTCTCCACAACTATGAGAAGATTCAGCAGTGCATCATTGAAATTTGAACATATTTGCACTAAAAAAGTCGTCATATCCTTCAGTCGGGCATGAATTGAAGTAAGATGTCTGGAGATTAAAATTATTATTTTCTATTTATAGGGTCAGAGTGTCAAATTCAACCCTCAACGAGTCGGTCTACAACATACTATGGGCCATGACGATGTCATCCAAGTTGTGAAAAAATAACATCGCAGCAAAGTTGTAACTTGAAAATGTGAGAGACTTGTAAAATAAACGAACTACTTCATATAGACATTGTACAGTAAATTCTCGACACAGGGAGCATTATGTTTTTTGGTGAATTTGTTTCGATTCATTTTAACTTCCCGATTGAAGAAAACTCACAGCATTGAAAATATTGCTTTAAATTGTTCTTTCCGGATATCAGTTTCAGGACATCATACAGTGTATTATGTAGTGTAGGATTGCACTTGGGATATGTGGTGCTGATTCTCCAGGGTGTGATCAGACCGCTCTCAGTGGACATGCATATTTTGGTGCTAACTGTATGCCCAAGGATAACGTAGGCTAAATCAAAGTAGTTTGCTGCTGGCTTAGTTATTACCACATTGCTTCAGGGAAATTGTTCTTCTCATCTTGGACATTTGTTGGAATGGATATCCGACTTAAGCTAAATCTATGAGGAGAATTTCGTTTTCCCTTCCCTATTTTTTTGAGGCATTTTGTAAACTTCCAACTTGATGTATAAAATATGATTTTATTCACCTGCAGTATTTCAGTTTTGAGTTGTGTATTCAGTTCAAATGTGCTATGGACATGACTCCTTACGGATTTGTATCACAGTTGATGATAAAGCTGTTATCTCAAAACCGTGTTGTTGCTTTCTTTATGACATTCAATTCATACGCAGCATGTGGAAAACTTAAGTCATGTAGGACGGCCCTTTCCCTGGAAATCAATAAATGGGTCACTTCATTACACTGGTCCTATGTACACAGTGTTGCCAACTGGATATTTGAAATGGGCTTGTCCAGGCATTTTGCATAGGTATATGAAATACACAAACAATGACACGGTATACTGGAACAGCCGGATAAAAGGGGCTTTGGGTCAGTCTGGAAGGGTAGATAGAACCAGTGTATTCACACCGGTCATAAAATCAGATCTCTCTCACCATGTTGACAGGATGGCGGGGCAGGCAGTAGGACATGGGGTGAGTGGCTCATCTCTCTCACTTGTTGACAGGATGGCGGGGCAGCCAGCAGGTCATGCACGTAATAGGGCTGGGTGTGACTGCCTCATCTCCCTCACTTGTTGACAGGATTGCGGGGCAGCCAGCAGGTCATAATTGGGTTGGGTGTTGACTGATCTCCCTCACTGTGTTGATAGGACAGCAGAGCAGACAGCAGGACATAACAAGGCTGGTTGTGTCTGTCTCATCTCTCTCACCGTGTTGACAGGACGGCAGGGCCAGCAGGACATAATCAGGCTGGATTTTCCAACTCATTTGCATAGGTATATGACGGACACAGTGACCAGATTGATCTTGATACTATCCTACTACTTGATACTAAGTATAGATGAGAGAATTTATTCTTGAGGAACTCCAGTTGTGACTTAGTCCTCATTCATGGACTATTTGAATGGAGGGAAATAAACATGATTTCATGTGTATCAAGGGTGACACCACTAGCACTCCAACAGGACCATGTAGCGATAAAAGGATCAACAAAGCATGATGTACCACACCTTGGATTTATTATCACACATGAATTAAAGTCATATCAATAATGGGTTATCATTCTCATAAATCATTATTCATTCATACAACAGGTCTACATTGGACCGCAATCAATTTAAGTTTCAACCACTCAGCATATATCGTTCTACATTTTCTATTCATGAACCAAAACAACATATTCTAAATCATAAAAATCAACAATGATGATACATGTAGTTCTACGCACGATTAAAAATTTGCGATTGTTTTTAAAACAACAGGAAGAACAGGGTTAAAATTGAGCTAGATCAATCAATAACAAGAGGCTAACTACATTATGGTGAGAAGAAAATACTGTTTAAAACACCAATACCTTGTCAGCATTAAAAATCCATCTACTATAAGCTAGAAATACCTCAATATCATCCCATAAGTGCAAGATGGTCAATACACATAAAACTTTGAAGAGTTTCATTGCAAAATCATTATTACCGTACCATTTAGACTTCTGAGAAAAAAACAACAAAGTTTGGAATTTTGTTGGAAAATTCTTTAGAAAGTTCTATGCTGTGAAGAAATCAACTTCAAAACTAGGATTTAGCATTCATTGGTTTTCCAAGAAAACTCTTCATTTGAGACTGTGTGAATCCCATCGCACTCATGGTAAAAAAAGCAGTTGACTATACATGTATACTTCAAACAGTGGAATATTCAGAAATTATTTCATAGCAAATTGAAAAATAATGCCATGAAAATTTCAAGTTTTACCCAATCACTGAACCAGTATGAGAGGTGACTAGCTAAACGACCCCACAGAAGACTAAGCCTATGAATAAGATATTTTACAGAGAGGTCCTGCAATAATAAAGGCACAGAACTATTTCATAGCCATTATTCTCTCTGGGACACTCAGTAGGGTGTATGTCAGGAGTGCCGATATATAGCAAAAATTGTGAATAAAGAATTAACAAATAAAATGCAAGAAAAATTATATTGACACTGTAACCTGAGAGATATAAATAACACATTAGTTTAAATATGTCACTTTGGTCATCAATAAGATCAATAAAAAATGTGACACTTTGAACAACTTGGTTTAAAAATATTCACCAGTAACAGGATACATCACTCCATACAAGCATACGGTGCTATACATGAGGGAAGAAAAGTTCACTGACCATGTATAGCACCGTATGCTTGTATGGAGTGATGTATTACTGCATTACAAAGAATCTTTGTAATGCAGGGTAGCCATACTTTAACAGTATTTAAGTATGAATGCATCTGTGGGAGAGGGAGGTATTGTCAAGAATTTGGGCAGTCAGTTGTGTATATTTACATTTTAACCATTCTTTGCGTACGGGGGGGGGGCTGAAAATCAGAATAAGGTTCATACATGCCGCTAAACACAATTGGAAGAGTGTGTTTCACCACTTTGAAACAAATCAACCAATATGTTCAAATAATTAGTCACAAACTCAAGAATATTCCTGCAAAACGTATTTGAATTTTCTTGCAGCATGATGAATGTCTTCTTCTGTTACATTGTAATTTGTCACATATCGCAATAATTTGTATCCAAAAGCTAAAGTCTTCACCACTATACTGTCCTTGAGGTCCAACTTTTCTTGTTCTGTAACCTGAATAAAGGGGGCACTGTCATTATACAGGGAAAGACGAAAATAAAGCACAAAACAATTGAAACAGCCCACGTTTGTCAGAACCGTCGAGAACGCTCATGCAAAATTTAAAAACAACCAGCCAGAAACTATCTTTAGCTTTGAATTGATATAATGGTCAATAGGAGTTGAAATCCAGTCGCAAACAATGTTTAGAGTGACTTCCAGGGATGCTGGTCAAGGCTATCAAGGTTTTTAATAGATGAGATGTAAAAATAAATATGAAGTTTGAGGATCTACACTCTGCACTAATATTCTCCCTGATGAACTACATACCTGCATTAATCTGGTGCTTAGTTGAGCAGCAGTTAGGGTGTGCTTGGTTACATCAATCATGACTATGTTGGTATGAATACCATCAAGGTTCACTTTGACCACACCATTATCAATGGAACTCAATTCTGAAATACAAACGGGATGCATGTGTAGAAGGAAAGTGTCTTGATTTTCGTATAGAAGATGAGGTGTATAGATACTCCCTATCAAGTTTAACAACCTGCAGGTGTTATAATTTGAATTTGATTGTGTCATGATAAACAGGCGTAAGGAAATTCGTGTCATAATTCATGGGGGTGTAAAGAAGTTTGCCGTATGTCATGACACAAAAGATTTACAGGAGTACAGAATGTGTTTTTGTGAACTATAATTCAAAGGTGTACAGAAGTTTCCGACTGACTCACCTGCAGCTAACATCTTAGCATGTCTGTGGTCCGCAGTGAGTGTCGTTTGTGCCTGGTCCAGCGCCACAGATGACGCAGCAGCTAGTATCCCAGCTTGCCTCATCCCTCCTCCTAGCACCTTCCGCACTCTCACTGCGCTGGAAACAGATCAAAGTTCATAACATGAAGAGAGTGGCAGCTTGACAGAGTATTAAATTGTCGAAATTTTAATCTGAACACTACAACCAATCTGTACATTACAGTCTCACAGGGAATCACCTCAAGAGTGAGAGTGAGGACAGAGTTCAACCTTCCTATTATGGTCAAGGAACATCTAGAAAAAGGTTCTTACCTTTCAATAAATTCACTTTTTCCTGCTATCACAGAACCAACAGGAGCCCCAAGTCCCTGAAAGAACATATCAGGAAGTTGTGAAATATTCATTGTGTCAAAGAAGAGAGCAAAAATAGCTTAGATAAGACAACATCAATCAGTGCCATAATGAATCTAACCATTGAAGCAGCTAATCTACTCGTTTCACATCAAGAACTCCTTTTCAAGTGAGGTAAGCTGACCTTTTTTCTAAAGACTTTCTAGTTGCTCAAAGAAATTCAGTTACCTTTGAGAAGCACATGTTAACAGAATCACAGTACTGAAGGATTTCTGATGGGGGAAGATCCATAGCAACCGCAGAATTCATTAATCTAGCTCCGTCCATATGGACAACGAGATCTGCCGCCTTTGAGCTTTCATAGACCTGAAAATTCAAAATAGCACTTTGAGAAGACCTGGAGGAACAAATCAGCATTTGTGAAGTCGTTATTTATCAAACAGGAAGGGCAATATATTGCGTTTCAAAGTGTAAATTTAAATCAAAGATTTTTTTCCATTTTTCTGCACCCTAACAACAGAAAGATCAAATTCTTCTTGTGCTGTTTGGGACAACTTCCACACTACGGTACAAAGAGTGCGGTCCCAGCATTTTTCAAACTGGACTATTGAGAATAAATCAAGAAGAACTGACCTCTTTCATAAAGGATAATGGTAGCACTTTCCCACCGCAGAAGTTATGCGTATTCTCCATACAAACAAGGCGGGTTAATGGCTGGTGAACATCATTTAGTGGTCGAATGCTCGATTTCAAGGCGTGTATACTAAACGTTCCATCTGGATTGTTCGGGATTGCATGGGGCTGCACTCCAGCAATCTTAAATATCAAAAGAGAATTTTGAAATAACTCACAAAAACAAACATCAATACATATACATGCAGATGTCACTTTAATAAACAATGAATAAATAATACAAAGCATTAAAATCTTGATTACACTTTATGCAGTCTAATTCCATTTCATTTCATGCTAATTAACCCTTTTGCTACCATCGACCCATATGGTTTACATTTTTACCACTCAAAACAAGAGAAATGTGACAATTTTTACCAGGTAAGATTGTATTCAAGTCTGCATGTAATTAAAGGCATGAGTCATGCCAGACACGTGAGCGACTGCTGGCATTTATTATCAACTTTAATATAGGGTTAACTGGAGGATATGTCACCATGTTGGCGATGGCAAAATGTCAAAATGCCAAAATACCAGTTTTATGACTACTAACCTGTGCTATTCCACCCTGCTCATACAGGAATATGTGTGACTTATCTCCAAGTATACATTCAAGTCCTCTCTGATTACAATGAATCATACCTGAAAAATGCATTGAAGAAAGTTGAAACAGTGGTATTTAACACTTATAAAGTCATTTCAATGATCCAGAATGCCTTCCCAGCCAAACCATGTAGGTCTACATGGTCTCTTTTTTTTTGAAGAGGATGTACATGTGAATAGAGTAGATAATCTCATGGGGGGTAGGGGTCTTCAAAAGGAAAGTACCCGTCACTTACATGATATAAGATTTCCCATTGTCCCAGTTGGCACAAAAAGGGCAGCTTCTTTGTTGAATAGTTTGGCTACTTTCTCCTGGAGATCTGAAAATAAAATTTACGAAAAAACTTAACAATAATATTCTATCATACAATGTAGTTTACCACTCAAGTGGGATTAATGAACCAGGGCAATTCAAATCCTTGTCTAGAAGAGGGCTTGGATCATGCTTGAACCCATGACCCTTTTAAATTGAGTTAGAAAACTTTAAAGCAGAATAGGGCCTACTACATTTGTAAAATCTGTATCACCATGTTCCACTTACTATTGATAGATGGATCTTCCCCGTACACATCGTCACCTACATCAGCACTGTGCATAGCATCCCTCATGGCTTTATTAGGGAGAGTAACAGTGTCACTGCGTAGGTCAACCACAAGCGTGTTTGATGCCTTCCCGGCTGTCCCTCCTCCATGATAGAGGGCGATCTGTGATTGAGCGATTCCAATAAGTCCACATCTGACGGGCCAAGATCTTGACATGAAACGCATCGATTTAAGTGCCATCACAGTGACTCTGAAAGAGTATGAGTAAATATGAGAATTCATTGCCAAGCGAAACAGCCTTTCGAGGCACAGCAGATATTCGAAAAATGACAAAAAGAACATGTTGGGCATATTGAACGACCGTTCATGGTCAACAGTCGTGGCTGTGGGTGACCTTGCGTTTGTTAATGTTACAGTTAGGCTAGTTCATGCCAAGCCATCAATGTTGGCGTCATAGGCATTGACGAGTCATGACCAGTCATGAGTTTTACCCGGAACAAAGGGTCACACTCACACACAGTGGCTTTATATCTCATTGTCCAAAGTTTGCTTAGGTCGTCTGACGTCAACGAACAATGTCCCTTCCCCGTGTTCCGAGTCAGTGAGCATGAACGGCGACGGTGTGATCGTGAGTGGGATGCATTGCATGACACTGACAGTGAGTGTGCGTTTGTTTTGTTTGAGCCCGGGTACGTCTTTGTCGAAAAGGCCCGATTGGTTGCGGATGGCTTCGTGGCTCTCAATGGCTTCCTCCAAAAATACTTTACTAATTCAATTCATAACTTGATTTTATAATTAGGCCTAGGCCTATAAAAAATGTATTACTTAGGCCTAATGGTACTTGGCAAAAATGCACAGGCTTGCACCGAGGTTGAAAAGTGCAAAATGTACAGGGCAACCTTGTTTTCAGGATGACAACAAAACCTCCACTACCCAGGAATAATCCTATCGACGCCACATGACTCAAAATCAAAACATGACAGCCACACAGTAAGGTTATTCTGGTTGAATGTATTCTATTCATGCAGCTTTACAAGTAAAAATTACCTCCAGTCACCAAAAAATGAGGAAAATTGGGGTAAAAGATAGTGTATTTGTGTACCTCTGTCATTCGATTTTCAACCCGAGTACACTCGCCATCGATTAACTTTTATAACAGGAGCTCTCATTGGTTAAAATTTTGTCTAGCTCGCCAAAATAGCCAATCAAATTATGCGAGAGTAAATCTCGTCGGCTCAATAATTTAGGGAGGAGAGAAAAACATGGCGTAGAAAGTCATGAAAATAAGGAAAATAAATTTTCCGAATCGATTTCTTCCTGAATATTAGTTTCATGTTGGACCCCTCTGACGCCAACACTCATTTATTTGAAGAGATGTTCTCCAAGCCAAAGAATTGGCTTTCTGGGGGTCTCTGGAGACCAAAGAATCCCCATTCTCTTGAACATTTGAAGTAAGATTTTTTCACCAACATCCTGCTGTGCACATTTTGTACACGTACGTATGTACATCATGATGATGTACACAGGTTCATGGAACCTGTACTATCTGGTCATAGCCGGCCAGCGACAATGTAGGCTGACTGATACCAATGAAAGCATCATGCCTCGCCCTAGATAGGCTAGATGCAGTAAGCCCCTGGCCTGGGTTGCTTACCGGTCAAATCGTCCCCGATCAAAGTCGTCCCCTGGAGAAATCGTCCCCGCTGATACCAAATCGTCCCCGAGTCATATCGTCCCCATGTCAAGTCGTCCACGTCTTCATACTGCACTTCTGTTGCGTGTTTCTCCGTCATCTCAACGGCCAGTATTGTAGTTTTTTACAGTTAAAATACATGTAGGCCTACTCAAATGAATTTTAGTAGAACATTGATGGCGTTTTGGGGTATAGAGTTGTTATCTTGGGAAAGGGTTCGGGTGATGTGTAGGCCTACCGGATGCTACCGGTATGCGTGCTGGATAGGCCTGGCCTACCTACTTTTGACTTTGGACTTCCTCTCCAATATGTAGGCTAACATAACATTAATTCGAATGAATAAAATATTTACAATGTGCTTCTGCTAACAACCTGGGCCTGGTTGTTCAAAACAATTTTTGTCACAACCCTGGCGTCTGAAGGCTTGACCAAAATTGTTTTGAACAACAGGCCCTGATGCTTTCTTGCGTCTGTTTTTTTACATGCGGTCCCGGTGATGCCATGCAGAGTACCTGCGTCTTCGTCGCACTTGTCAGAACGCAGAGGATTTTCATCAGAATAGTGTTGTGGGAGCCAAGTATCCGGGGGTGGGTCAGGAATTCGGGATGGGTGATGCAGTCGCTCGGCGGGGGCTCCGGGTATGAACAGTGTATCAGTGTTGGCCCCCTATTCTGTTATATTTAAAAAATAATGGAGAAATAAACTCGGACTTTAGTTATCAATGATTTATTAGGATGAAAAAGAAACAAAATTAAGTACAACAGCACAATCATTTAACGTTTAGTTTAGTGAACATAATATACATGATATAAGGAATTTCCAAGATGGCCCCCTTGCTCAATAAGCCCAGTTGTGATATCAACTCACTAACATATTGAAGCGGCCCCTTTGATCAATATAGGCCAAGTTGTGATATTAACTCACTGATATAATGAATGGTTGTGTTCATCATCAATTGAATTAGCGACCCCTTTGATCGGTTGTGATATCAACTCACCATGGAACTTTAAAAGATACCGTACTAAGTATTCACAGGTCCGTGAACTAAACATTGCTAAAGGCGATTTGAACGACTTTTCCTTTAATTAAACAACTCACTGCGTATGCTAATTTTTCTTTATTTCCAGGGGCGGATCCAGGAGTCTGAATAAGGGGGGGGGCGGGCATCTATTTTTTACCGGATATTTATGTCGATTTTATGACGATTTCCTAAAATTCGTGGTCAATTTCAAAGATTTTTCTCAAATAAGGGAGGGCGTACGCCGGGTCCGCCCCCCTCTAAATCCGCCTCTGATTTCATCCCTTATACAGGAATGGACTTATAGAATAGACATATCATGCCACTACTGGCCTTATGCCATACCCCATACACCACCGGGTTCCATCATGCACTGGCGCCGGAAACCGGGACGATTTCACCCGGGGACGATTTGACATGGGGACGATTTGACTCCTATGAGCGGGGACGATTGCTACTGGGGACGATTTGACTGGATACCCCTGGGTCCTGGCTGTGTGGCTGGATTTGATACGATATATATATGATAATATCCGGTACCATAACCTGAACCATTCGCTTTATGGCAATGCGGCGCGCAGAAATATTATCAGACTGAGCCGTTTTTTGGACTGATATTTAAAATTTGTCCTCTTTCAGATTTCTTTATAATGTACTCTGCAAGAACCAAACCATTACAGATGCCAACAGAAGTCAGTTAGTGGAGACTTTGCGATCAATATCCGAGATTCTCATCTGGGGAGACCAGAATGACAGTTCAGTGTTTGAGTAAGTATTATCGCATGCAATCACTGTCTAAGTCTATTTTACTTTGAATGATTTAATGTGCAATAAAATCAAATTCAACTCTCAACCTTCCAATCATAATCAGACATTCTTCCACTTTGCCACTGTGCTTGTTCCCTGTTAATAGTACTGCTAGTGTCTGCAACTTGTTCTTTTATTTTTTTATTTTCAGTTTCTTCCTGGAGAAGAATATGCTATCCTTCTTTCTCTCCTATATGAGGCAAAAATCCGGGCGGTACATCTGTGTACAGCTCCTGCAAACGCTCAACATTCTATTTGAAAATATCAGCAATGAGACATCTGTTTGTGAGTATATTGGCCGAATGTTGATACAGAATCATCACCATTGCCAACGAAAATGAAAAATACCACTGATTTAGCCCCACCAACTAAATACATCGAGACCTTATCAGTGTGGGCCAATAGACATGTGACCTTATGAGCCTTCTGAAAACGGTATACCGGTATAGAGCTTGTTTTAAAGGGATTGTGCAATTTTGGAGCCTTGTGTGTCAAGATGACAAAGCCGAGAATGATGATTACCTTTTTATCTCCTTTCAGATTATCTTCTTTCCAATAACCACATCAATTCCATTATCGTACATAAGTTTGACTTCTCAGATGAAGAGGTAAGAAATCACTTTAAGGTCTTAGGAAGAGTATAGACATTTTTCCTAAGGGCTGAATGAGGGGTCCTAGACTGACCATTGTTCACTACATTTGTTCACTACGAGGTAAATCTTATTGAAATTACTTTTGCGGGGTTGTTAAAATGCTGAATCAAAAGTACACGAGGTTGCAATTTCATAAAACCGCAAAATGAAACTGCTGGGAAGATTTCTGGGTTTATATAGTTTAAGCTCAGCTGAACTTGTGTATTTATGTATTGTAATGTATTTTCTAAATGTCTTCTTTTCAGGTCATGGCCTACTATATATCATTCCTTAAGACGTTATCTCTCAAGCTGAACAAGCATACGATACATTTCTTTTACAATGAAGTAAGTTAGGTCATTTATCAGGTCAATGTACCCCACAATCTCATTACTTGAATTATGCTAAAAAGCGTAGCCATCCTCATCCTTCTTTCGCTCCGAAGGACAGCATCGGGACCCTTTGCAATGGATATAGAGCTGCAGTCTCATTGTGCTCTTGTTGTTGTTTATAAAATGTGTCCTTTTTGTTTTTCTATCTAGCACACCAACGATTTTGCCTTGTATACAGAGGCGATAAAGTTCTTCAACCACTCTGAAAGCATGGTTAGAATAGCAGTGAGGACAATCACCCTTAACGTCTATAAAGGTATGTCTTAGATTACGTGGCCTGGTATGATTCATGATGTGACGGTTTTATTAGATTTTTCAAGAAATTGCACAAGTAATGTTTACCAAGTTTTCTGATGTTATCAAGTCTTTTTAGAGATTTATTAATCCTTCCTATAAGTGCTGTTTTAACTCTTTCTCTCTGTTTCTACTAAGTGTGTAAGTAGTGGACCTGCTGAAATAAAAATACAATCATCGAGTCAATGTTTTGGCATAAAATTAAACCCCAGCGTACCCATTGGTAGTGAACAAGTATTAGGCTGGCAGGGTCATAATATGTATACTACTACCAAGAATTGATTAATCTTGCTATTTAATACTAGTCTGTTTTCGCATTCGAATTCTTTCACCTCTTTTAAATATTACCCAGTACTATCATACTAAACCATCTCACTTCTGACACTAATATTTTTCATCTGCCTGTGACTTTCCATTGCTCTTCTCTTGAAAGTAGATCGCTGATCTCATGGGTCCGATCATTTCTTTCAACACCCACTGTGGCATAATGCTCCAATGCTGGTCTTTATGAAATGGCCTTGGCTCAAATTATTTGCATATAAACAGTAGTGTTAGCTCTTCACACCTCTGAAACAACCCATTCTGGGGGACTGACAGTTGTGAAATTGACATCGGTCTTTCTCCATCTCTCACTCTTTCGTTCTTCTTGTCCGTCTTGTTGATATCATGACATGCTCACATCAACATGGTCAGTGGAAAGAGACAGCGTTTAAGGAATCTTTAAAAAAAGAAGATATGTTTCCTTTTCAAACGTGATATTCGGCAATGTAAAAAAAAACATGCATGTTTTGCACATTTTGGTAGTGTTGTATCAGTACAATGTATATCAATTATCACAATTAGTGGGTTGTTTTTGTGTCTTGACTAAAAAACACACTTTAAAGAAAGTTAATCTCTGGCTACATGGCTAAATCTTCTTATGTCTCCCTGTACTGTATTGTAGGCTATTCTAAAGGACTTAGTGATACTGACCCCATGTATAAGTATCACCAAGAGCATGATGATGATGATGATGATAACTATGGTAAGAACGGTGGAAAGAATCATATCGTCCACTTTTCAATCTTTCCGCTACAATGGTTCAGTTTGTACAGTCACTAGGGGGCACGATTCAGTTCCATTTTAGTCCAAGGCAAAATGTTCTTTCGTTGTACATGTTTGTATGTATAATGAAGGGAGATTTTCCAGTACTGTTGCATGGAAGTTGTTAAGCCTGTCATTTCTCATGTGACCATTTCGAAATTACCATATCTATTTTCAAGACCAATGAATATTTTGGTCAAATCAGATTTTTTCATGTTTTCTCAGTAATTTTGAAACATTTTAGTGAAAATCTCCTTTTGGATTTCCTGGCTTATGACTGACCACGGGACATTTATGCTTATGCTGGCTTAATGCAGCTCTGCTAGAATCTGTCCATGTAGGCTTTGGGCTTTTAGAAGTTGATTTCACAGCACAGTTTTCTGTTCTGGTACTACATGTTATACATGTACTAGCATCATTACATCGTTAAAAAATGGTGGAGGGCTTTTTCACAGAAATATTTCTTGATGAAAATTGACTAGTGAAGTGACAAACTGTATCTGGTGCCTGTTTTTGCGACCGTACTCTGTTTTGGCTTGCGAATGTGCCTTTGCATTGGTTTAGGACATGGCTTGGTTCATTTGCTCCCGGTTTTTCTGTTTTCTCAACCCTAGCTTCGGTATAACTGTGCACCTCAAATTTTAGTTCCAACCGGCTTCATTTTGGTCTCTCTTTTGGCGCAACTCGCATGTGCTGTTTGCTGGTTGGAAGATTCTTCAATGCTTCTTATTCTTGCCAGCGCAACGAGCCATGGTGCATCCCAGAGCCTGAGATATCCAAAGGGCGGGCTTGGTGGGAAGTAAAGTGTCCTCCACTTCTGCTGATGAGCAGAGTATACCAAGGATGTGGTGGACTGAGGGATATATTACAAGGATCGGGTTGGTTGCCTTTCATGTTCACTTGATGAAATTATCTCCCCAGTGAACACACCATTTTCTTCTTTTTGATTTTGAATCTCTAGGGTTCCATACATTCTTCCCCTTTGCATCCTTGATGATTGTGGTATGGATCACAATATATGGTTTCATCATAACAGGTCCTGAAGTCTTGTGAGATTGTTAAGTTTTTTACACCAAGATGAAGAACCATTTATAAACTTTTTGTTTCAATCAATTTTTCTCTGTTAGAAATATACTACATTTCTTCAAAAGTAGCATTTTAATGCTTGGTGTTGGTCAGATTTTGGTGCTGACCACTTTTGAATAACGCCAGAATTTCATAAACAAGCCGTCTTATCCCTTTTGGTGATTATGCCCAGTGTCTCTGTGACTGTACAAAACTAAATCACTTGGCCATGGCTTTTAGGACTAAAGTTTGACTTTCTTCGGTCCCCAGATTTCAAAGCTGTCTTTGTGCGTGTCCTTGGAACAGGGAATCATGAACACGTCTTGTCCGTCTGACCGTCAAATTTCAGCTCTTTCTTTTATTTTCAATCTAAAATTCAGCTGCGGGGCAATGCCACGGTAGGTTTCCTTCCATGCTGCTAATCTTGGCACTGGTGCAGTATGATTTGGGTGAACAAATAAAAAGCATTTTCGAAGAGCATCCTCCCCAGCATCAAGTTGACCTCACCTTCAGCCCCTTTGTTTGTCCCTTTATACTTGAACAGACTTCGTTTCTATTGCCTATAACCCTCCTTTAAAGGCTTTGTATATTCATGCATGATATCAAGAATTAATAAAGACCAATCTTTATTAAGTCTACATGTATTTTTAAAGTCTACAGTTGGCATAAAGCACATAAACTGGACTCTGTTACATGGTGCTATCGAATATGGGATTGTGAAATTGCGAAAAAAACGAAGAAATTTTGTGATCCGAGGGGCAAAAATTTGGCAGTTTCAGAAGTAACTCCAACCAATGCTGTCAGCCATTGCCAGTGCTTGGCCTATGATTAGCTAAAATTATCGTTACTATTTCTCTTCTGAAGCTAACATGTTTAATGCACTTTTTCCAAGTACTGTTGAAAACTGACAATATTAAGTCAGATTAACCACTTTTTGTTTTGCAAATGATTTAGTTATTACTAAACAATGAACATTTATTTGATCACCGCAAACTCCCTGCAACGAAATGCACCGGAACCCATGTACATTACCTGTATCTCTGGTGCTTGCTATGAATGAGTTCCTTCATTTCTCATATCTATGCATATACTTTGGTATCCAAAATGTCCATCTATTCCTCTGTGTAAATGTTTGCCTTGTTGGTTGAGGTCCACACTGTACTTATCTTGTTTGTTCTAACTAAACCAGCAAAGTTGCGAATGTTGAATTTACATGGTATCTGTTATTGCCAAGTGCAATTCTGTATGTGTACATAAAATCAACTCGTTGTTTACAATGTTTCCATCTAACATGTCTTTTAAACCCACACTGGACGTAAAACCTCTCTATTAGGGACACCCTTAAAAACTAATAAATGCTGTCCCTAATTGTGAGGTGTCCTGAATACAGAGATGAAGTTCAATGAATTTTACCATTTGGGACCAAAAGTGGTGTCCTTGATAGAGAGGGTGTCCTTGATAGAGAGGGTGTCCTTGATAGAGGGTGTCTTGAATAGAGAGGGTGTCTTGAATAGAGAGGTCGCTTGTTTGTCCTTTGGGTATGACAATTCACCCCAACTTTCAAGATTTTTGAAGTGACATTATTATTAAAGATTCTGCGCCGAATACCTTCTGTATCCAATTACAATGGGTCAATCGTGATTGCCGCTTGATGCAAATCCTGATACTATTCATATAAAAAAAAGAAGGAAAGGATAGTAGAAATCTTTCCTAGAGGGATGTGTGTACATGCACTACATGTACATGTATGTGTATACAAAGCCATCGTGTCATATGTTGGGAAAAAAACTGGACTGGATATTACCAATGAGGCAATATTTACCAGGAGGGGTCAGATGTCAGATTAAAAACCTGTGATTCTCAGCTCGCAATCCACTTCCCGTAATACAACACGTATCATTTTCGTGACGCTCTCACAGGGTATTGATACAGAAGTTGCATGCGACAAAAATTGCATGTTGTTGCAGACAACGAAAATTGCTGGTCTGCTTATAATAATGTCAGCGGAGGGAAACAAATTGTGATTGGGTACCAGTTGTGTATCACAGGTTATAGATTGTTGAACCCAGTAGATACGAGGTGTTAGCACTGGTGTCCGGATTAGTAGTAGGGATTGGATATTGCCCAGCTGCGCTACTTGGTGTGATGTATAGCCTAGAGGTACAATGTAACTGGTATGAATGGGTGTGGACAGTGTCTTTAGATTGTCAAAACTTCTCTAATGGGGGCGCAGTGGCAATGTGGAAGAGTGTCCATCTTGTCATGGGGGGGCTGTGGGTTTTTACGCTCAGCCAGTGCCACTCGGTAAAATGGCTAAGTGTAGTCTTGCATGTGCATTCCTTGGTTTCTACAGAAAGGGTTCTGGATTAGCCAGGGAATGAAGCGCTTTGAGACAATGCAGTTGTAAAGTATAAAGCGCTTTACGAGAATCTACATTTCGTGTGACAATGACAAGATGTTTGAATATTAAGTTTCCTTTCCAAGTATTTTGTGGGTACTTGCAGGAATGAAAAGGTCAAACAGCATTGCCTATAGATTGCAAGTTTGGTTTGTGAATGCTTGTGATTATATTGTAATGTTGGGAAAGCATCCTTGCATTAGAGCTATCTTCCCTGACATGCTTTGTCCTGTAATGAAATCCTTCATGCTTTTGCCCTGCTTGTCTGCGTCATGATCATGGACCCTGTCACCAGCAGTGTGGTCAAGACCATATTTACAAACCTCAGACATTCTCCATGCAGATCAAACAGACACTGAATAAGTATCTGAATAAAGACGACTTTAGGAGTTCAGTACCCAGTTAGCTGCACTATGTCTTCTGTGAATTGTGCGGATGCAGCTTGAGGATTCTTTTGCTTCTAACATGTTCATGTTCTAATGGTCTAACATATTCATGTTCTAACATGTTCATGTTTAATGGTCTAACATATTCATGTTCTAACATGTTCATGTTTAATGGTCTAACATATTCATGTTCTAACATGTTCATGTTTAATGGTCTAACATATTCATGTTCTTACATGTTCATGTTCTAATGGTCTAACATATTCATGTTCTAACATGTTCATGTTTAATGGTCTAACATATTCATGTTCTAACATGTTCATGTAAATTGTAATTGTTAATCAGTGTATGTGACTAATTAAATACGAAACTGTGTAGTCTATTGTGCATCATCGTTCTCAATAGTAATAATATCCATAAGGAAGTTCTAGCATTGAATGTTGACAAGTATCTGTAGCTAACATTCCAACTCTGCATTATTATTGGAATATATCTTGGGCAAGTTTCCATTAAAAAGGTATTCCAGAATTTGGCTAAATAGTATTTTTTGATGTCTGCATAAACATGAGTAAAATCATAGTTTCATTTTTTGGACTCAAAGATTTACTGTTAAGTGTAATTTTTTTCTATTGATATTTAAAATGTATTGTATTTTCAGTAAAAAGTATTCTTTCATGCGTATATGTAAATCGGCGCAGGTTAGCTGTTTCTCGCGTCAATACGCTTCAAGATCTCAATGAACAGTAGGGCAGGTCAGGTTGCTCTGCATGATGTGTTCCACTTTATAACTAGGACGTTTCTTTGTATTTTTCAGTTGATGACAATTCCATGTTGCGTTACATCAGGGATAAAACTGCCGCACCATATTTCTCAAATCTTGTGTGGTTCATTGGCAATCATATCATTGAACTAGACATATGTGTCCGGAACGATGCAGAGTAAGTATATAAGGGGTGTATCAAAAGGAATGATGTTAGGTTTGCTATTCCTGGAGGCCCCCAAGTTCCCAAGTATTAAAGTCTGTCGCTGTGGCAAGCCCTTGTTTGAGTAAATATTACCTTGAAATGCTATCCAAGTGCTGTGTCGCTCATGCTAACTCAAACAAAATGCTCACTCTTGCATCGAAATCACAATAAGATGTCCAGTGATGATCGAAATTCTGCTTGACGTAATTCTCTTCTCTTGCTTTTCAGCCACCAGAGCAGGAATCGTCTTGCAGATCTCGTAGCGGAGCATTTGGATCACCTGCACTACTTAAACGATATCCTCTGTCTGAGCATTGACTGCCTTAACGACGTATTGACGGACCATCTCCTACACAGGCTGCTCATACCACTCTATGTTTACTCGCTGACCAACCGAAGGAAGTCACGTAGCGCCGCAGTAAGTTGGAAATCAAAACGTGGCAAAAAAGTAAATAATACTCTTTGGCGAAATATTTGTGTTTGCACATTTTGTAGACAGGTGTTGATGTACGTGTGTTGTGGCACTCTGTTTTAGTTTAGTTTAGCGTCAGTCCTTGTAAGTCACGTGCACTTGTAGCTTTGTGTTAATAGTCTCTACACACCCAGCCCTTGGGCACTCACTGTCTCCTATGTGAGTTTTGTCAGTCTCGAGAAGACCCAGTGGTTTTGCCAGTTCTTATAATTATCACACTACTGTAAACTGCAAACTGTTTGCATTGCTAAAAGTTGGCGAATTTGTGCATTTTCTTTTGGTGGTATGTAGTATAATTCAGCGATTATTGGATTTGCCTCGGTAGCAAGAGGGTTATTATGACTGATCATATTCTGAAATTTTTTTTAGTATTCTGTGGTGGCGTACCTTGAGCATTATCATAATGATGACTGCAGTTTCCCGTCTAACATATAAATATAATCAATTCTGTTGCAGAACGGCCGTCCACATGTGAGCTCTGTCGTCTCATTATTCCTCTTATCTCAAGTATTCCTGATCATGCACCACGCCCCTCTAGTCCGTCAGCTCGCCAATATCATATTCAACGGCGATTTAACCGTCTCTATGCAAGATCCTGCAGAGTCGACCTCAACAGCGCCTAATGTAAGTAAGCGAGGCCCCAACCACTTCAAGTAGCACTAGAATCGACTACAGTTGGTGAAATAAGGTCACTCTGCCCCATTGCTAAATAGTGCAAAAGATTGACCAGTCAAATGCAGAAGAAGAAGAAATTGTGTTTTGATCCATAACGGAAGCATTTTGACACGCAAGCATTTTGACACGCAAGAATCGTAGATCACACGGCCCTCTCTTTGCTCCAAGTGCTGCCTGTATGCGTGGAGTGTTGAATGCTTGGCTTGTACAGGTAGGATGTATTATGCCTACCTGACGGTGTGGCAGGTCATGAAATCCTCATACATAGAGTTCCTGTGCACTTGCAATATGCATTTGTCTAGTAATCTACACAGGCTTCGAAACCCTTGCATTCCTTTTGCATTTCATACATGCGCCTAATACGAATCTCTTATTTTATTACAGAGCGCGTCGAAAGTTTGCGGGTTTGTTGCACCAGAAGAGCCGCTCGCCCAGTCGCTGGATTACAATAGAGGAAAGGGTAAACCTATGCGTAGGCCAAACTATCGTAATTCCGATGAAGTGACCGAATCCAGGCTGGGTAATTCTACATTCTATACTTCTGATGACACCCACTTGGACGACAGTTCTTCTCCATCCACTGGTATGAGTACTATCGGCACTGCAATCTTCACACTGGGAACACCCGTTCAGTAACACGAAAAGAAGACAAAGAATTTTGGTCAGATTTTTGATCGTTTTCTCTTTGAAAACCATCAATATGACCTGAATTTTTTTGTTAGAATGACTTTTCGTGTTACAGAATATGATCCCATTGCAAGTTAACATTTGGATATAAAGGCTTTTTCTATTGTAATTGTCTCACATTTAACAGATTTCCCTGTCACATTCTGCATCATTTCAATCCTTCCTCAGTTCCATGCTTAACATCAGTGTCCTATCCAAAGTCGTTGTTTTGTGCCATGATGTTGTAAACCTCATAGGGCAAAAACCCGTTTGACGAAAAGAGATTTTGATCGGGACTTTTATTTATTGATTGAAAGCAGTAAAAAGGCTGTGTCAGTGGAACCAAATACCATTCTGGTGCATTGGCTGTGATGATTATAATGCAATGCTTATTCTTTCAACTTCAAGCCTGTATGACTTTTGATACTGTAAAGCCTGCTGCACTTCCTGCATAGCTGCATGCCTATCAATCCTCATAGGACTACACTTATTGTACAAAGGAGATTGTTTGTGGCTAAGTCACATGAAGATGGTGTAGTGCATTTGACATTTGAAGGACGTAATAAGATGGATATAGTCCAACTCCTATATGTACAGTAGAACCTCCCTAATAGCGAACACCTCTCTATTAAGGAGTTAGGACACTAGTTTTGGTCCCAGATGTGTTGTTTCAATTCGATTTGACCTCTCTAATCAGGACATCTCTCTATTAAGGACAGCACTAGTCAGTCCCAAGGGTGTCCTTAATAGAGAGGTTCTACTGTACATTGTATATACCACAGTCCATTTTCCTGCATTTACTCTATGTAGTTGCTTGGCAAAGCTTTATCCTCAAAACTTGTCCAAAAATTGTCCAAATCTTGTCCAAAAATTGTTGTAACTATAAGAGGCCTCTGTAGTACTCTGTATGCCGTGGATGGAGCAGACGATCTGTCCTGTTCTGTTCATTCTATTTCTCTTAGTTTGCATGTTTTCTATTACAGACCTATCTATTGCTTAATACAGTGCAGGTGTTATCATATCTCTTTTGTCACAGTGCACAATAGTAGTATTTAGTAAAAGAGTTTCAATTGTGTTGGTAATCCAGCTTTGTTAAGGTATGATAGATGCATAACCTCTTAACAACCAAGTCAGCAGCTAAATGGAAATTAAAACCTTCTGGTAGGTGTGAGGATTTGGTTAACTGATACTACTACAGGGAGGCCCAGAATTATTTTCCATCACACAATGGATACACAATAGAATTCTATTGTGTAAGGGAAAATAATTCTGGGCCACCCTGTAGAATGTCTTTTTTCCATTTTCCGCATAATCTTTGGAAGCCTATGATTATTCACGAGACAGGCCAGTGCGTGTTGTGACTTGTTTAAGCCTGCAACTCGGCAGAATTTGTCTTTGTTTGAGCCTATGTGGTGGCCCGTGTGATCATGCTATTGTGTCAATGCCCTGGGCTAACTCGTATAATTGTGTGGCTTTCCTTGCCAGATGAAGCAAGCGATGGTGGTCCAGATGGAGATCCTGACCTTGCCAGTCCAAACCAGAACTCAACTGATGAGGAGAAATTACTGACTGCTGGTGCTTCTGCGGCTGCTCCACCATTGACAGCGGAGCAGAGGCAGGCGGACTTCACGTTAACAAATAGGTGAGACTTTGATGAGGAGAAAGACAGGAAAATAATGACAAAAATATTCTCTATGATAGGCTACATGTTTGCAAATACGTGTCAATGGAGATTTTGTAAAGCTGCTTTCGCTGGCTGGGAGCAGCTTCAATGCACATCCCTTTCAGCAAGGATGAGAATTCAGGGTTTGTACGGGTGTGATGTTGAGTATGATCTGATGGGTGGGAACGGCCCTTAGAAATGCATCTTTAACTTGAGCAAATTCATGTGTTCCAATTGGTTGTATCATGTTTCCTTTGACTTTCAGACCATACCTCGAGGCAGTCTACAACGCCCTCGAGTGCCAAGACAATGACTATGAGACACTCCATGGCCTCTGTCTGCTCTATGCCATGGGTCATAATACAGGTATGTTGGTCAGATGTTGCCAAGAAATTATCCCAAAGTATTTCACTGCTATATTTGGTACTGCCTTCACTGTTGCTGATATCAACATCTAATGTTTTTTGTCCACCACAGCTTTTCACTATGAAACGTGCCTGGGCTTGTGCTGTTGAAATGACTGTACTGTATTCACTTAGATATGATTAAGATTGAAACAAAAGTGTGAAGCGGTGTATTTTTGTGAATAGAGTTGTAAAGTAGTTGATCTTCTGTATCCAAGGTGGTGCAGTGTATGACTTGTACAATGTGTACAAATGATGAGAACCACTTTGAAACTTAATAGAAAAGCTTTGAAAACGCATGTTAAACTTCACCTGTAGAATACAAAGTGGTGTACATCTTGATGTGGTTATTTCGTTCTGTCGATGCCGTTGGTTGTAAAACCCTCCAGTAATACAATCAAGTACCTTCAACAAATTGAAATGCGATGCTATTGTATTTTTCCATGTGCATTACCTGGACGTCTACAGATGGTAAAAGTATTCACTTATTTTGTCTGTGACAATATGATTTTGTAGTGTCTCGGCTAGAAATTCAAAAGACATACCACGAAGAGTTTATTGCCTTGAAGCGTAAACCGGAATGATGCTACGTTACGTTATTGTCATTATTCATTGACTGAGCGCAAAATCATTTGGCCTTATGCTGTCAAAAGGTCTGTGCTCATACCTTATCGTGTAGGAGACCGATTAAAATACGGGCTCCGCTTGAAACCACATGTCAACATACTCTAATAAGCCTGCATGCTTCCTAACATCCAGGGCAGGATGCCTCAATCTTCTTTTTGTTCTAGCTGAGACACTAAGCTGTAATTTTTTTGTTTATTGTTCACCGTACTGCAAAGAGGAAGATGAAACCAGCATCTTTGGCTTTACAGAACAAAACCAGAATCTGCAGAGACAAATTCCTCGGTGCCCAATCGAATGATTACACCGGTTCTGGGCCACAATCGACGTGCCGAATCTTTTCTCTGAACAAATTTGAGTGCTCAATTTCATCAGCCACAAAAGATCGAGTGGGTGTATTGTTACCGGAAGTCTATTTCTCACTCTACAGGGTGGCCCAGAATTATTATCCCTCACACAATGTATACACAATAGAAGTCTATTGTCCAAAGGAAAATAACTCTGGGCCACCCTGTAATATGATCAGTCAATTGGGCACCACAAATTCTCTCTTCTGACGACAAGCTTTGCATCTATCTTGATGACCTGTTGTTTGCACAGATTTCAAAGATGTCTCCATGTTGTGTAGGAGTACCATTCACCTTCCTTGCACTTACTTAGGGTAACCTCAGAGAGGAAACTCACATTGTTGCAAAATGAGAATTTATTTTAAAATGTGCAGCTTTTGTGACCGCTTGACAACAGCAATTCTACAAGGAAATTCGTTCTTTAATCTGTTTCTGCTTGCAACATGTTCAGCGTTACATTCCAATTTTTCAAAACGTTGTGTCTGTAAGTGAAAACTGAACAACACTCAAGAACTGAGTGCTTTTGCGACCGTTGACAACAGCAATTCTTCAAGGAAAGTCATTCTTTAATCTGTTTCTGCTTGTCACACGTTCAGCGTTACATTCCAATTTTTCAAAATGTTGTGTCTGTAAGTGTAAACTGAACAACACTCAAGAACTGAGTGCTTTTGCGACCGCTTGACAACAGCAATTCTACCAGAAAAGTCATTCTTTAATTTGTTTCTGCTTGAAACATGTTCAGCGTTACATTCCAATTTTTAAAAAAGATGTGTCTGTATTAGTGTAAACTGAACAACACTCAAGAACTAAACCATTGATTCATTCAGTTAAAGGGGGAGGAAGGGAATCCACAGCATTGTTCAGACATAGCAATAATCTTGATCAAACCAATCTGGTTTTCTTGTTCTCAATTTGTGTTTGATTTCTTGTTGTACTTCATTTTACTTCCTGATACATTTGCTTTTATTCATCAAAGACTGCAACTCTGGCAATATTTTATTTTATTTTCAAGAGTGGTGCGAAATATTTCCACTTTGTTGTTGTTTGCACATAAGATAAGGGAATGGTGGATGCAGGCACGACCCCTCACTGAGGCGATGGATATTTCCCGTTATGATATAAGACTTTTTAATAAAATATTCTCCAATGACATGATATGATGAATCACAAAGTTCCCTCAAAATGTTCACTTGGTGTTTGACGAAAGCTATTCATGTGTAGTCACTTTTTAATCTGAGGTCATTCATTTCACCATCTGATGTGACACTGCTGTCATTATTTAAGATTTCTTGTATTATTTTTTCAGGAATAAATCAAGAGTTGCTAGATTCTGTGTTAATGCCAACTGACAAATCTGAGGTAAGAATATTATTGTTAGATTAACCATCTCGTTGAAATGCTCGCTGAAGAAATGATCAAGTAAAAACAGAAGAAGACTCCCGAGGTCAATATTCAGATCCATTTGCTTCCTCTTTTCAGACCAAAGATCACTATAATGTGTATCTGATTGAGAAACTGATCAAAATCATCACGCTTAGCTGCCAGAAGGGTAGCAGAGTGCGCCTGGCTACGCTAGAGATGAGCATTCTCTTACTCAAGCAGCTGGTCTACAGGAAGGGCAAGAACTTCCTACAAGACCGACATCTGGCCTGCATTGAAGGTGCTAAAGAGGAGAGCGTCCTCTTACTGAGGGTTTTCTACAAGGTTTGTATATTTGTTAGACCTGAAGCTTTCTTAGGTTTGACGGAATCGTGTAGTTAAGTCTTTGTGGGTGGGCGCTGGTCCGTTTTATTCAATCCTAAAGTCATTGCCCCTACTTGGAAATGGACCACCTGCATTCTCTACAACTCTTTGCTCTTCTAAATCCTGTTTCTGTCCAAGTAATTGTGTTGATAATCATGTATGTCACCCTTTGTTGAAATACTGGCTCTACAGGTGATCCCATCCCCCTCTACAGAAATACCACAAGAAATTCTGTTCATGCATGCTTATAGAAGACCATACATGATCAATCAAACAGATAACTGAACTAATCGCACCATGTTTTCAACATTAGCCTGCCTTCATCCTCAGTTTTGAGAAAATTTTGTAACTTGCTTCAAAAATTCCATTCTTTACGATGTTGCAAAGAATTAAGTACTTTTTTTTTTCCGCACATCAACTATATTTTGACATGTATTGTAGTTTTCAGACGTGATGGCTATTTTCAAATATGTAACGGTATGTTGAGACTTGATGTGGAATCTGATAAGGGGAGGTGGAGGCTTGGTGAATCATGGATTGGGTTAAAAAGCACACATTTGGGAGGTTGTAGGATAAAGGTGGTCGTGCGAAATTCACTTTCTGGTCACACAACAAAATGAAGTCAATGGAGACCTTTCCATCGCCAGCATCAGCCCCATTGATGGTGCACACATGTATTGGTCCTTCCTCGTCATTCTCTCAATCATACACACATTTTCTCAACCAGGGTGTTTGTCCATGCATGGGATTAGTGTGGTGTTCTTCTCTGCCTGTATTAACTCTTCAGAATGGAGTATGCTTCTCATTGCATAATTCTATTGTGCCATATAATTTGGTTTGGGACAGAGAGGGGGGGGTCGTTGTTGTATCATCTTTTTTCCAGAGTATCACCTTCCTAAATTCAGGATTATTTATCAAAAGTTGTAGGTACAGGCAGCCAAATTACAGCAAGCAGCTGACAAGTGCAAAGCCTGAAGATTTATTAAATGGTGACACACGGAATATTCGAAAATCAAGCGAGATGTTTCCATGAGTTCATCCTTTCCACTTTCAGAGCGAAGAGATTTTCCTTGACATGTTTGAAGATGAGTTTCGAGAGATGAAAAGCCGGCCCCTGAACGTCGAGTACCTGACGATGGATGCCTCCATCCTTCTTCCACCAACTGGTACGCCGCTGACTGGCATCGAGTTCACCAAGAGGCTTCCGTGTGGCGAGGTTGAAAGGGCAAGACGGGTGAGTTGTGAGACTTCAAAGTGCAGTAGAACCACTCTATTAAGGACACCCTCTGGACTGACAAGTACTGTACTTAATAGAAAGGTGTCCCGATCAGGGAGGTCAAATATAATGGAAACAGCCAGTTTGGGTCCAAAACTAGTGTCCTTAATTGAGAGGGTGTTGATATTAGAGAGGTGTCTGCTAAGGGATATTCCAATGTTCTTCGAATAAGGCCACATTTGCTATTTGTTATTATTGTCTGGGCGTGTAATTTTATCATACATGTTAAGTCAGTATTGCTTCCAAATAGTTGTATCATTGTTAACTCTTCTATGCATTAGTTCCATCAACTATGCCTTCCTTGTGTGTTTCAGGCGATTCGAGTATTCTTCATCCTGCGTGATTTATCATTCACCCTGCGGGGAGAAGTCGATAATGATCTTCCATTAACTAAGCTGTCTGAATGTGTTCATGTCGGAGATGTTTTAGATCTCAGTAAGTATGTTAGTATTAGCAGTTTCCAAAAAAATACTGAGATGTGTAAGATTGGCATTGAAATTGACAAAGGCAGAAGGTAAACGAAAGAGATTAGCCTGTTTCATGCAATATAGGTAGTGCAAACAAGATGGTATCTGTAAGTGTGCGTCTAACCATTGGAAACATTATTTCCTGGAGTTGTTTGAAAAAGCTACATGTACATTTGTACGCAGTAGACATTTCTTTCATCTTTGTATTTCCTTTTCTTCCAGACAACAGTGATTTGATTGCCTGCACAATAGTATCAAAGGATCGGTAAGTTTTCGTTTTTTGTTCATTTTGTCGATGCGGTTACCAGATCTTTAGCAGGTGTTTTACTGATCCAGGCCCATATCATAGTGATTTATGACAGTGGTCAATTCTCAACAGAGGCACTCTGAGGTTTGGAGGAGCTGCCACCCGGCGTGTCACTTGAGCTCGGCAGGTGCACCTAGAATTAGACTCGCAGCCTGTGGACACCTTTCACCGCTACGGCTGCACTACACTCGGCAATGGAGGCCTGGAGAATGAAGGCTATAAACATGATTAAGAACACGGCATGCAGAATTTTCGTACTACATTTTGCCTGGAACGTAAAGACAAGACAAGTAATGTTTAAGTACAGTGATTTTTTAATGGTTTTCATGACATTTCTCATTTACGTTTTTAGCTCACCTCTTAGCAGAGGTGAGCTTATCCCATACCGTGGCGTCCGTCGTCCGTCGTCGTCGTCGTCGTCGTCGTCGTCGTCGTCGTCGTCGTCGTCGTCGTCGTCGGCGTCGTCGTCGTCGTCGTCGTCGTCCGTCGTCCGTTAGCAGGGCACGTTTCGTAACTGTTAGAGCTATTGAGTTGAAACTTGGTACACATGTACCCTTATGTAATGACACCTTGGAGACCAAGTTTCGGTCCGATTTGTTTCATGGTTTGGCCACCAGGGGGCCAAACGTTAAAAGTGAAAATATGCAATATCTCCCTTAATAGTAGTCGGGAAATTTTGAAAAAAATATGGTAGGTACTTCTAGCAAAGGTGCATCATATATCCTCCGGGTTTTTGATTTGACCTCCTTTTCAAGGTCACAGAGGTCAAATGGTGTAAATTGGCCGTTAGGATGTAACGATGGCACGTTTCTAAACTGCAATGACTATTGATACCAAATTTGGTACACATTTACCCCTTAGTCAGGTGATCTCAGGGACCGAAGTTTGGTCCAATATGATTCACCACTTGACCACCAGGGGGCAAAATCCAAAAACCTTAAAAATGTGATTATTCCTTAACTTCTTGCCCGATTGCCACCAATTTTATATCATGGGTACATCTAACCACCATACAGTATATGTCACCCAGGTTTTTAATTTGACCTTCTTGTCAAGGTCACAGAGGTCAAATGGCGTAAATTCGCCGTCAGGCCGTAACTATGGCACGTTTCTTAACTGCAATGACTATTGATCACAAATTAAGTACACATGTACCCCTTGGTCAGATGATCTCAGGTACCGAAGTTTGGTGCGATCTGATTTGCCGTTTGGCCTCCAGGGAGGGGGCCAAATCCTAAATTCTTCAAAATGCCATTATTCCTAGTAATGACTTGCCCGATTGGCACCAATTTTATATCATAGGTACATCTAATTCTAACAACCATTCAATGTGTCACCCGGGTCTTCTTTGATTTGACCTACTTTTCAAGGTCACAGAGGTCGAATGTTATGTAAATTGGCCATTTTGGGGAAATTGTAATTGCTTGGACCTACATCAAACCTAACACTACATGACACAATACCATGCTCTTTATCCATCTTTCCTCCACATGAGGTGAGCACAATGGCCCTGGCCATTTCATTTCAGAAAAGAACGCCGCTTCCTAGTGATAGACGTCCTCCAGTTGATTCTTGTTGAGCCAGATATCAAGCGTCTTGGGTGGGGCGTTGTGAGATTTGTGGGATTCCTCCAGGTCAGTTTATTAACTTTCCCTATAAAGTAGACACAACAAAGGTCACATAGAATGTTCAGAATATGGTTTCTTTTAAAGGGAGACTATAGGCAGGGGCCAGGTAGGACAGATTAAGTTACACAAAGTTGCCAATAGAGGTCTTTCCTATCCTACAGTGCATTGAACTTCAACCACCAAAAGTCAAAACTCGACTGGCTTTGATCTAAAAAATAATTTCGTCAACTTTTAGGACGTTGAGGTCTCCGGTGATAAAGAGGACAGTCGCACACTACATGTCACCATCCACAAACCAGCCACGTCAAGCCATGCCCGTCCCGTGCCATTGCTAGCAGCGCGATTCATATTCGATGACCATATACGCTGTATGGCAGCAAAGCAGCGATTGAGTAAAGGTCGTCTGAAAGCACGCCAGAAGAAGATGCACATGATTGCCAGGTTGTTAGAGTTGCCGACGCATGTTGCCGATTCCATGTACCAGAACTTTCCCGGGCAATACGGCCCTGGTGCAGCAATGCCATCAATTCCAGGTGAGTGAATTCGCTGCGATAAACCAGTGTCCTCCACTCCAGATCTGCTCTGTATTAGAAACTAGTTCCTGATAATGGACACAGATGTCACCACCTCTGTTAGCAGTTTATCTACCACAACAACAACATTTCCAGTGGCTTCAATACAACATGATGAAGTCTTCATTTAACAGTCTTCTCTGCCTCATTACAAAGAAGGGGAGCACCCCCTTCAAAATGTTTTCGCAGTAGACCTTCCTTGGACTTTCTCTGCCCTCTTAAAATTCTGATTTTGTTATGGTTTTCCATTAAGAGCACCTCTCTTCATCTCACTGTCGCCCGTCTGAAAATTCTCACCAATGCTTTCAATGAAAAATCAGCCTTTCTCACCTCTCTTATAGAAAATACCATGGTAAACAGTGACTAAATTATTGGTTTTGAGCACAAATGTATTGAAAAATAGGCCATTTTTTGTCAAATCTCCAGTATTGCTTTGAATAGGGGTTCTCAAAAGAAAATTTGTGAGGCAAAGACCCGGAGAGTCATGACGCCCCGCTTGGTGATGATTATATAGATAAAAAAGTACACTCAAGATCACCAAAAAAGTTTTTTTTAAAGTTCAAATGGTTCAGTTAAGAAAGAGTTGGGTTTTTTTTGTGTTCCATATAGGCAGTAATCGCATTTCCTGGCGGACCATTTTCTGAATACCTGGGAAGATATTACCTATTTCTGATGCTGGGAATTTCCATTTCCTGGTAAAATACAATGTAGATACAAGTTCACGTATTAATGCAATGGTAAATTCCCAGGTTTTCCGATGGGTCCATCCTGTATATTTATGACCGTTTCAAAGTCGAAAATATTTTTAGTCTCATATTGATTTTAGTCTCATATTGATTTATCAGTTGAAGTACGTTTTTGTTGGATATAGATAAACATGATAAACAATGTATAAATATTTCTCTCAAAACATCGTTTTTAGGTTCAGAAAGTGAAAGCAATTCTGCTTCTGACATTCTAATGGTCATGCAGCCAAAAAGAATGTCCCATGTGAGGTTCTTCGTTCAAATCCTGGTCGGAGCAGATTTTATGGGCTATAGAGGGCGGCCCTCTCGGACAGTGTTGGTTTCCACCGGGTGTCCGGTTATTGCATTACATAACAAATCACCCGGTATTGTTCTTCGGGCTGATAATGTCCTACTTGACGCTCAGCTCACAACTCAAAATATAAATGATCAGTCCTGGAAAAGCATATTTTCCTCTCCTGTGATTGCAAGTTTTGAAATTTATAATTTATAAAAATACTTATCTTTCCTGTCTTCTTCCTTTCTTTTCTATTTCTCGCCTCCCCCAGGGAAAACAGAAGGTAACTCTTAAAGTTACAATTTGCAATTCTTCATATCTTTGTAAACTTTCTTTTCTGTTACATGTATTAAAGTCAATGTGGACAACACAAACAAAAAGCATCAGACTAGCGGGCTGGGTTTACAGAGAGTTCCCAGTGTCACTTTTTACACACACATGTGAGATCAAGAACGGCCAAGTCATTTCCAAATATTGGGTTAAGAGTTCACATTTTCAGTAATTTCACTTGTACATTGTAAGGTGTTAATTTCACCTGTGATGAAGAAACCTGTTGGTTTTACGCCCTCTAGTTTTAGAGAGTTCAGTTTCTGTTAAAGGGAATTTTAATTCATGTATTCTGTGTTCACTTTAGGCAAGGCCACCAGTAAAGGTAATGGCTTTCATTAGTCATAGTGGTGGAGGTTCTGAAGTCATACCTATCTCCCTTGGCCACACCATGAAATAGCACAAAACTTCCTCGTTGTGACCAGTGTATAGTTAAAGATAGTAACAGGGGACACTACCTCACCCTTTGCTCTGAACCATTTTAAAACATTGCTTGCAAATTTTCCTCCTTTGACTCCCAAAATGCATCCTGTACCTCAAAAGACCTTCTGGCTGATAAATTTATGGCTAACAGCAACACTAAGCAAAGGAATGACTAAAAAATTATGTAAAAGAGTTTGGAATAAATATTTCAATGAGAACGCATGAATTGTAACTACATGTATCGAAATATGATGCGTCTTGATATTGTTATGAGAAGGAATATACCGGTAGATTTAATCCTGAAAACATGACAAATCTACAAGTTCTATTAACCAAGGTGTGACAGAAGAACCTCATCCCTTCCTTGTAACTAATGACATCCCTGTCTACGTGAACTGTCCTGTAGAAACTGTAAATACCCCATCTTCGTAGATACCCCATCTTCGTAGAAGCCGTATTTTGTTCAGCTTGTGTCTTGACAGATTTGGCGAATGCAGCTTGAGCAGTTTTTTCTCGATGTGTTATAGTTACCGACCTCCTTCAAAGTTTCAGTTGTCATTTTTTAGTCATTTGATTACATTATTATCGCATTTTGTTCGATGGGTTGGGGAAAATTTCTGAAAGGGTCGATGATTGCATTGGCCTATTTCTTGGTGCCATCTATAAGATATAAACGCACTGCAGATGATCGCAGTTCAACTAGAAATCCACATTTTTCATCAACAATTTGTACTACATAAGCCTATACATGTACGACCTGATAATTTGTGCCTAAGTGCCCTAAACCAGGCCGACTTCAGACTCAGACGTCAAATTGTTGGCCATCAAAACAATTTGCTCATAAATTCTGTGGCTGGCGTGATTATCATATCATTGTTTGAGAGTCGGTATAGTTATCGTTTCTTTTCGTTGAATTCTGTGAGTGATATTATCTGTTTCAACCAAAAGTTTCACCATTTAATTTGTTATTATTTTGTTATTTTTTGGTTCCGTAGGAGAAGTTGACGAAGGTCAGTTTTTCTTCCGTTGCTCAATGTTTATTGAAGTGTAGAGGACACCATTTTAAAGGGGCTTATTTTAATTTTTCAAAATCTATAGGAATTTCTGGTTACATGTAGATGTAACAAGAAGTATATAACTGTCACACTGTGCATTCTGGGATTTTCTCAATACGGTTGTCACTGTCGTCTGTCAGTGTTTATACAGTGCATGAACTTTTGATTTTTGAATTGGCTCCATCGTTTTTCTAATACAGTGTATTGTTGTCTATTTATGTGGCAGAGAGGTCGTTACGGTCACGAAATAGCGATTAGAAACTTTCTGATGGTTTATTGTTGGTACAGCTGTTGTATAATATGTATTTCTCTGAAAATTGGTCTTGCGCAATCCGTTAGCGAGACTTGCATAGTTTCATGTCATTTAGTATTCCCCTGTTGTTGACTTGATATTGTCCGCTCAAAACATCTGGGCATCAATTAGAAGTGACCCCGGTTTTCCTAGAAAATTGCCAGTTTGCCTAATTGATACATGCACTTATTTTATATTCGGGTGTGCCAGAGGGAAAATCAAGTGAATCTAGATCATGCTGGTTGAATCGAATTAATAAGGATTACCGGCCATAATAGAATGTCAGAATCTTTTGTCAAAAGCTTTTTATAGGGGTCAAAGGCATTTTTTTCCTTATCTTTCATCCTCAATTTCATCAGCCACTAAAGCCTGCAGCACACTAGCCACCAACTTCGGTGTTCACAGGCGTTTTTTGCCGCAGGAGTCCTGAACGCCTGAAAAATCCCTAGTCTGCTGCGAACGGCGTCGGCGAACGCGACTTGACGCCACTTACCGCAACTAGACACCAAATATCTAACATGTTTGATTTTTGACGCGTGTCGCCGCGCTTGAACGCAAGAAGAAGCCAGGTGTGCTACCGATGGCCGCCTGACTTGGCGTCGACGGCGAGGCTATGGCCAATCAGCTTGCGTCTTGATGTCACATGATTTCAAAAGGGCAGCCTAAAGTGGCGGAAAAGACGCTACTGGACGCCAATTCTTGGCAGGTGTGCTCTGATCGGGATCCACTGGCCGCCAACTTTGGCGTCGAGAGGCGTCAGCCGAATGCTTCTTGTCGCCAAAGTTGGCGGCTAGTGTGCTGCAGGCTTAAGGATTCTGGCGTGTATCAGACTTTATGCAACCTTCTCAACAGAAGGAGGCAGTAGGCCTTTTTGACTGCTTTACTACTCCTTGTCATTCTATTGCCAACTTCTTGGACTTCCCAGTGTAGATGCTTCATTTTGTCCTCAGCCCCACTTCCCCTTCTCTAATCTGAGCCAGGAATCTGACCAAGATTCCTCATAGTGAAAAAAGGTAGTGAGAAGGCTAATCTTATATATATTCTATGCTTATGCTATGCTCCAAACATTAAAAAATGTTGGTTGCCCACCCTAAGAAAACACTGATAGTAATTTTTGTAATTATGTCTATAGGTGGATTTTCTTTCCTTCAGGTCGCTGCCAACCAGTGATGTTCAGTCGGCCGGAGATTGAACCATTCTCTGCCAGCGATCTACCGTTGAACAAGTCTAGTCAACAGCGCCCCGTTACACGTCCCCTACCCATTAATCTACAGTCGAAGCCACAGACACCTGTTCCTCCTGATTCACCAGAGATTGAAGAAGCACAAGATGCCACATCGCCGTCAGCTTTTGCTTTCCAGTCGCTCAACAACAACCACTCGGAGAGTACTGAAAGTCGTGGGTCACACAGTCGCCAATCATCAGCAGGCGGGTCAATGATACAGGAGATTCCTTTGGAAGATCTCTCAAAGAGGCAAAGGGCAGACGGAGTCGACCA
Source organism: Lineus longissimus (assembly GCF_910592395.1). Lineage (NCBI taxonomy): Eukaryota > Metazoa > Nemertea > Pilidiophora > Heteronemertea > Lineidae > Lineus > Lineus longissimus. Next base: position 18,116,063 of record NC_088308.1, on the reverse strand, counting down.
GACAACATTATCTGGCAGACGTGGAAGTATCCCGGTGCCAGAGACGAGTAAGAGACGTGTTTCACTGCCTGGTGGGCCGACAGAAAATGTCAGGAAGCGCAGCAGTTCTTATAGCCCCCGGCGTCCACATCACACGGCGTCTCCTCGAAGCTCTAGTCCTCGTCAAAGTTCACACCAGGTGAGTAGCTTTTCCTCAAGCCCCAGTGGTAAAATGCATCCAAAAGAGAACTCGGAGAAACGTGCGGGGCAAGGTGCACTTCAGAAACGTGATCGGAGTCACTCTTCCCCAGTTAGTTCAACCCCTGCTGCCGTGAAACAGAAGCGGCGTGGATCTGAACCGAAAACGACTTCCAGTGCCAAGGTGTCTGCTACCACATCACCGAAGACTTTGACGCCAGCTAGGGCGCCCGCTTTATCACTTGTGGCGCCACCGAGGAGTGAGGACAATTTGAGAACTACATCAAGTGGACCTCAACTCCTTCCACCAGCAGACATATCGAATTTGCCAAAAGATCAACAGTCGGAATTCTCTCTGACGAAACCGAAATTTACTTTTGAGGCACACGCTGTGCCGTCTGCCGTAGTGAGTGCTGTGTCTGCTAAACAGGGGGAACAATCCGCAAAGAAAGTTGGCCCCGGTGCAACAGATCAACTCGCAAAGTTAGCGCAGATGGTGCAGGACCATTATAGCTTGAGCGATGATCCAAGTCATGTTGAGATGAGTGCAGTGAGTCGCGAGAACGAGGTACCTGATGGGGAATGTCAGGATCCATAATAAAGAAGGTTTCATTCAACAGGTCGAAAAATATGTATCGTTGCTTACGATCGGCTCATTGTGTAACTTATTGATTTCTGACAGCCTTTAGAATTTTCTCAAAGGGCTTCTGCTTCTTCAAAGCCCCCTGTATGCGGTCTTTTCAGATGTTTACATTCAGCATCATTGACACTGTGTAATGCACTGTAGCGCAAGACTGCTGCAATTTTAGCAGATGTTGCTTCAGTGGATGTTTATCAGTTTTCAGGAGAATACGTGTAGAAGCTTCTACCTCTGTGCAGATGCTATGAAAATGATGTAAAATTGCATATTGTGGGGCTTTATTCATGTTACTAGCACTGAGAGTTTGAGAGTTTCTCTGATGTAGTCTTCTGCTGGCCTGATATGTTTGGTATTGTGATAGAATCAGTCATAACTGTTGCTACATATGTAGTGGTAAAAGCTTTTTCTGTCACTCCTTGCTGGTGTCTTCATGTGCTGTGACGTATTTTGTTAAATTGACCCTCGGGGGGGGTTGGTGTAAATGGTACTATGGAAGGGCATTGTTGTAAATATGGATTTGTAAATACATGTAGATATTTTTGTTAAGTTTTTGAGGGGCAGCTTTAGTGGAGTACCACCTGGTATTTTTGTTGGGTTAGCCATTATATTAGGCATTATCGGGTGCGCCGTAATGAAAGATTTTCTGATTGGCTGCGATGGTAGTACAATTTGCTTCTGATCTAAAAATGGACAAACATGTACAGTGTAAATGTAGATAATGTCATGTCATTCTTTGGTACTACTGTTTTCATTTTTGTACATAAAACATAGTAATTTATTTGAGAAATCCTTTGATGATTCTCGATTTTTGATTGATTTTGGTGCAAACTTAATATAAAGTTTATCAATGTTTTTGTGCTCACTGTCAGTTCTTCGGGGGGGGGGGGGGGGGTTGGGATGTCGGGGTACTTGTTAACTCGATTTCGAGGACTTGATGAATTCTCAGAAGTGTTTATGGCATTCTCATCACAGGCTGTCTCTGCGAAGCTTCAGCCCACGCAAAAGTTCAGACCAAGTGATTAGCTTTCCAGCTATGGCCCTGTGTGGTGATGAGGGGTGGGATAGTCATAATAAAACCATGGTGAGGGGATATTTGTGTTGGTTTCAATAAAAAAATGAGTTGATTGTGAAGTCATTGTACGTGTTAACTTGATTTTGGGGTTTTGAAGAATTCTCAGAAGTGTTTACAGCATTTGCATCACAGAATGTCTCTGCGAAGCTTCAGCCCACGCAACCGTTCACACCAAGTGATTAGCTTTCTAGCTATGGCCCTGTGTGGTGATGGGGTGGGTTAGTCATAATAACACCATGGTGAGGGGATAAGTGTGTTGGTTTCAATAAAAAAATGAGATAAAAACGCAATCCTATATTTCGAGAACTTTTTAATTTCTCAGAAGTTTTGTGTCAAATGTTCTATAGTTCTTTTGTCAGTTATCATACAAAGTTGCACAGAAAAGACAGATTACAGATTTGGTGTTTCTTTCAGAAATGTTTATCTTGAGGCATTAGACGATATAAAAATCATATTAAGTTTTAGACCATTTCGTCCTAGATTTTGGTCTAATATTTTCTGTCATGGTTGATTTGGCGGTCACAGAAACCCACTCAGCTTGTGGGCTGTTGTGTTTCTGGGCCAAGACAACCCCTCATGTGATATTTCCACTAGAAAAACAGACTTGTGTGGTTTTCTTATTGTGTTCCATCTGTCTTATTTCCATATTCTTCCTCTTTTGACATTGTATTAAGTGTAACGTTTATTGTTTGGCAGTGATGAAAACATGCAGTATACCATAAACTCGTAAAATGACAAACATATTTCATTGTATGTTGCTAAAATCTTCATGATCTTCTCCTGTTGTGCGGTCTTAGTTGATAATATAAGTGTATGATCTGATTACTGAGATTATCGTAAAATATGCTTTGTTGTTAAGCCATCCAGAAGACCCTACATTACTTTGTGTACGCTTGCGTTAAGCATCTTGACCCGCAATGTATTGACATTACTCAGCTTCCAGACAATGTGCGTCATTTGGACGGAGGCTACATGGGAAATACCGCTGGAATTTCAGTGTGGCGTTTAGGTGCCGGAGGGATATGACTTGAAAATTTCTATTCACTGAAGCATGTCACTCGTAATGAAAAAGATGTAACAGTCTAGTTGGAATTAGTGATGGTTTAATGACTTCGAACGTTATTAAAGTACATTTGTGCGAAAACAAGTTCGATTATGTTGCATTTTGCAGCTTGAGGATGTTAGCTGTGCCATTGACTGCATACACCAGAGTGACTGACAATTTTTTGCATTGGGATGCAGGTGTTGGTCTTGGTTCAAGAATATGCATGCGTACATAGTTAAAGGCGTTCTGAAATATCAGGAAATTGTGTGTACATACTATTAAAATGAATAGCCCCAACTTCTGTTCCTTTTTTCAACAGCTTTTTTCTTTCTCATTTACAGCATCTTGAGGAGAGGTCGTTGTCCATGTAATGTATGCCTTGATGAACACTCGTCGCTAAGTGTGTCATGACCGAGTAAGAACACCATTGGGGCAGCTAGCTTTAGTCACTTTTCCACTGCAGACGTCTAGCCTTTCATTGGGGGAAAAAGTATAGGTGACTGCTAAGTCATCAAATATATAGCAATGACTTAGTGAATTACAGTAATAAACGAAATAAGTGGAACTGTTCTTGTGTTTGGATGCAATTGTGGAAGGGGAAGTTGTGAAGGGACGTGATATTCGTGCTTCCCGGTGATATGAATTAAAAACTAGTGAATGCTTTTACTGAAGACTTCATGTACATCTGTCTGCACTAGGTATTTATGTACAAAATTTAAGTCGGGGCATTTACTAGCCTTTTTTCATATCGCCGACTATCTCTGAAGCAGACACTGAGCCAAATGTTAAAGGTTATGGCAAGTAATGAGATCAGAGAAACTGGAATGAAAAATTGTTGGCTTGATCCACTTCTGTGACTGAAGTTTGGTAAATCTCTGATTGGATATTGAAGGAGTAGAATGTATTCAAAATGAATCTTTTTTTTGTCACCTACATGCAGTATTTTGATGGACAAAGGGGCCTTTTGCAATGGACGCTTGCCTTGCTTTCAAAATTCTTTGGATCTGATGACGTGCTGGTTGGCCATCTCTATTCCTGATTGTGGAATACTGCTACATTGAACTTGCTTGACTCTGTGCCCTTGTGCTGGTGGTGTTCTCTTGGGCGTGACGCGGTGCATGTGGGCCAAGGGAAGGTTTCAATATTTAGCTGTAGATATTGTTCAAGTGAACTGCTGTGGTGGAGCACCCCTGTTTGCCCGATTCCTACCATCTCAACCTTGTGACTTGTTGAAAAAGGTTTCTGTTAGAGATTTGAGCGCTTTTGTGACTTGATCACTAAGATGTTTAAGTTTCAAATCTTCAAACATGGAAAGTACCGTGCCACAAATTGGATCCGCCACCCATTGCATCAAAATCAATGCAATTGAATTTAATGAGCCTTTTGTAATGTCGTTCGAGAACTTTCGAATGAATGTGATATAATGCCAAATAGTCAGATCAATACTAGTACACCTACTGACAGCTACAATGCCTGTTTTTTGTGAAGTATCAGGCTTGGATGGAAATCAGAACAATGTGTATTTTTAAATAGGTTGGAAAAATTTCCACTTGGGGTGTATCAGACAGACTAAATTGATCTGGTCTGTGCATGCCCATGTGACATCTTTCATCGGTGAAATGAAAGCATATATTTGCCGAAAGAAACTCAATGAAGCATGGTTCGTGCATTTTTTGTCACTGGTAACCCCCCTCCCCCTCCCTCCACCATTGACCTGTGACAAATGACCTCATTTTGACTCTTTCATCACCTTGGTAACTCTTCACTATCCTCTGTGAATCTTCCTGTGGCCCATGTGAGTGTGTCCGGTATCAACCTTGTGAATATTTACATACTCATTAGGAAAACACTGTGTCTGTTCTACTATGCCAAAGACCCAAAACTTCAAAGGCCTACTTTGGTTTAATTTGACTTACTTATCCCTTATAGTGTAATCTTCGAAATGGGTAAAACAAAATGCATGTAAGGTAGGGTGGTACAGTTAGAGCCGGGGTACAATTATAGCCACCATGTGCATAAATGTGTACTGTCTGCTGTGTTCCACCTTACCTTACTTGTACACCTTTTGCATTGAGCATTCATCAAACATGTTCTAGGTATACGGGTCAATAAAGGTATGGAGTTATCCTAATTTCTGTATTGTATATTCTTATATGTGGATGCTAGTCAAAAAAACTGTACCTGTACCGTTTGTTTGTGCGAGTGCCCAAAGCATTGCGCAGACAAGCAATTTAGATTGTTGCAACCTGCGATTTTTAATCACGGCTATGTGCAACAAAAAGATCTCTTGTCTGCAGGTAATACGTCTAACCAATGCTATTAAAATGGGATGACAATAAAGTTGAGTGGTGTGTCACGGTCTGGTGTACTCGAAACTGCTCACAGATATGAGTGAGAACATATTCTCAGTTTTTACAGGGTGGCTCAGAACTTGCCTAATCATTTCACATTGTGTTTTCTTTAATGATATAAAGCAACTCTAGCCAATTGAGGAGCATGTATAGCCCTGGCATCCCCACCTCCTCTTTATCCCTACAAATCTTGTATTCTTGCTTCAGTCTCTGTATAAACTCCTCTGCAATTTCAACTTTGTCAACTTTAGACTGCATTTTGTATTCCATGATTCTCCTCAGGATTTGTTAAAATAGTGTTTTAAAGGAAAAAAGTTTGGATGATACATCATGCACGAATAAAATATGAGTTTGGCACCAAACCCTAACAGGCAGGAAATAAGCTATTAAAGATATACATGTACTTGGGCAATGTAGTTGGTACAGAATGGCCAGAATGCATTTTATTTGCAATTTCTATCATCCAAGCTTTTCATTATGGCTGTTCTCGTGGCTTTAGTAGCACCCAGTGCCGTTACCCTTCTGGTGATAATAAATTAATGAAGAATTAATGATGGTATGTGTAATATTCACCCTTTTGGAAATTTTTCTTTAACGATATTATCTAAGGATCTTGTTGCGGAATGCATTTCTTGGAAATCCTAAAATTTGGAGCTACATATTGACATGAACTTTTGTCCCATTAGAAACTCACCATTGCCTTGGCATTATATGACAAGTTCATTGAAATTTTCCATTCGGGAAACATGGGTTTGAGTTGAGGAAGTTATTGGAAAGTGTTCAAGCGGGTATACTCTTGTTTTTTTTATGTGCACAAACGTCATGCAAATCTGATCGTGAGGCTTTTCATTCATTTGAAAAAAACTTTTGAATGCAGAATATCAAACACAATACAAGCATAAATCTTACGTATGACAGTTTTTACAAGTTTATCTTGTTTTTTTAGTCTTATTCATCTCATTGACGATGTCTCCATGCGATAAAGTACATGTACTATACAATCAACCCTTTCTTGGTTAAATCTTTCTGAAAATGGAGAAATGAGACATTGTATTTTCAAAATTAGGGTCATCTGCAGGGAAGTATCCCCTGAATAAAGTCTTGCCTTAGAATTAGGTTGTCATCTCTGTGTTTTTTAACTCTGTCCATAGGTGTATGATATTGTTCATTCAATTCAGCTAAATATATTTTGTCTGAATATATCAATGAGGCCTTAAGATAGGTAGAAAGGTAGGCCTATTATTTTTGATTTGTCAATTCTGCCAAGGGCTATTAATTGTATTGATTTGACAATAGCACATTGGGTGTCTTTGCATTTGACACTCCTAGCATTTTTGCTAAGTCTGGCGTTATGCCTAAAGCGGGGGATGGCTCCTTGTGATTTATTTCAGTAGCGTTGTGATAGGGTGAAGTCAGTCCTATTTTTGGTCTAACCTGCTGACAGGGGAGGGGGATGCTGGACTTGCGATTGATAACTAAGTCGTCCTTACAAGCATACCCCTTAGACCTGCAGCTACAAAAAAAACAGTTGCAGCTTCATCCTTAGTCCATTGTTTGTAAAAATTGCATCGGTGGATGCCGGCTTTATTTGGGTAAAAAGTGGTTGTTGTTAAATTTTGTCATGGTTGTTAAGTTATTGTAAATATAGATTGTAAATTATGATAAATTTGATGGCATTATTAAATATACACAAATACATGAAATATTTCGTTTATTTGTCTGTTCATCTTCTCTCTCATCCTTTGTGCCATCAAGCATGCTCCACATACTTCTACAGAGGACCTTCGATCTCCTTGCTGAATTCACAAGGTAGGCATCGGCAAAAAGAAGATAAATTTCCATGGCTACATTTGCCAGAATGAATAAAGACTTCGCTAGAACCCATATGGCTTCTTTACTCCACATGCTTGACATCTCCCCCAGGATCGGAGGTGGTACTACCAAGCCCTCTTGAGTTTAGGGGGGCCTTTCTTCGCTTGGATCACCGCTGCAACTCTTCTGGTGGAAAAAAAGTATTTATCATAGAATCACATTCCTTGGTGAAATCATGGTCTCTTGATAAGGAATGCTATAATCATTATCCTTCCCCAAATGGAATTTTGAGAGCCAAAAAACTGAATTGCAGAAGAAAATTGCAACTCTGAATGCCATTTTCAGTTCTGTTCACTGCCACCAGGTGGTGTGTATTGATTTCTTACTGGTCTCTCAGTCATTGGAGGTCCCCGAACTGGAAGAAGCATCCTGAGCTTCACAGGATGGTGCAGGGCCGAAGAAGCGAACATAACCCCTGATTTCCTCCGGATGCCCCATTCCATGAAGCGTGCTTGATCACTTTATCAACGACAAGAACACGATAAATGAATATCTGAATGGACGAGACTCCTCATTTACTAGTCTATTCATATCACCAACTGCTACAGAATCAAAACTGTTGTAGCCAAGTATACCTTATCAAGAGGCTTGGACTGGTGTCAACAGGGTCATAATAAATGGCATCACCTCGCTTCCCTGCAAATTATGGAGGTGTGAGGGCAAATCCTGATATGCTGTCACAACCAGGTCATATCAAGACGCCTTATCACAACCTTGTCCTGTCAACTCCAGTCACAACCATGTTCTATAAACTCATTTCACAGTCACAACCATGTTCTGTCGACTTGTGATACTGTCCAAGTTGTGTTCAGTCAACTCATCACACTGTCACAACCATGTTTTCTCGACTCATTAAACTGTCACAACCATGTTCTGTCGACTTGTGATACTGTTGAAGTTGTGTTCTGTCAACTCATTAGTGTCACAACCATGATCTGTCGACTCATCAAACTGTCACAACCATGTTATGTCGACTCATTAAACTGTCACAACCATGTTCTGTCGACTTGTGATACTGTTGAAGTTCTGTTCTGTCAACTCATTAGTGTCACAACCATGATCTGTGTACTCGTGATACTGTCCAAGTTGTGTTCTGTCGACTCATTAAACTGTCACAACCATGTTCTGTCGACTTGTGATACTGTTGCAGTTCTGTTCAGTCAACTCATTAGTGACACAACCATGTTCTGTCAACTCATTACACAGTCACAACCATGTTCTGTCAACTCAATACACAGTCACAGCCATGTTCTGTCGACTCAATACACAGTCACAACCATGTTCTGTCGACTTGTGATACTGTCCAAGTTGTGTTCAGTCAACTCATTAATACACAGTCACAACCATGTTCTGTCGACTTGTGATACTGTCCAAGTTGTGTTCAGTCAACTCATTACACAGTCACAACCATGTTCTGTCGACTTGTGATACTATCCAGGTTGTGTTCAGTCAACTCATTACACAGTCACAACCATGTTCTGTCGACTTGTGATACTATCCAGGTTGTGTTCAGTCAACTCATTTCATAGTCACAACCATGTTCTGTCGACTTGTGATACTGTCCAAGTTGTGTTCAGTCAACTCATTACACAGTCACAACCACGTTCTGTCGACTAGTGATACTATCCAGGTTGTGTTCAGTCAACTCATTACAGAGTCACAACCATGTTCTGTCGACTTGTGATGCTGTCCAAGTTGGTTCAGTCAACTCCTTACACAGTCACAACCATTCTGTCGACTTGTGATACTATCCAAGTTGTGTTCAGTCAACTCATTACACAGTCACAACCATGTTCTGTCGACTTGTGATACTATCCAGGTTGTGTTCAGTCAACTCATTACACAGTCACAACCATGTTCTGTCGACTTGTGATACTATCCAGGTTGTGTTCAGTCAACTCATTACACAGTCACAACCATTCTGTCGACTTGTGATACTGTCCAAGTTGTGTTCAGTCAACTCATTACACAGTCACAGCATGTTCTGTCGACTTGTGATACTATCCAGGTTGTGTTCAGTCAACTCATTACAGAGTCACAACCATGTTCTGTCGACTTGTGATACTATCCAAGTTGTGTTCAGTCAACTCATTACATAGTCACAACCATGTTCTGTCGACTTGTGATACTATCCAGGTTGTGTTCAGTCAACTCATTACAGAGTCACAACCATGTTCTGTCGACTTGTGATACTGTCCAAGTTGTGTTCAGTCAACTCATTACACAGTCACAACCATGTTCTGTCGACTTGTGATACTATCCAGGTTGTGTTCAGTCAACTCATTACAGAGTCACAACCATGTTCTGTCGACTTGTGATACTGTCCAAGTTGTGTTCAGTCAACTCATTACATAGTCACAACCATGTTCTGTCGACTTGTGATACTGTCCAAGTTGTGTTCAGTCAACTTATTACACAGTCATAACCATGTTCTGTCGACTTGTGATACTATCCAGGTTGTGTTCAGTCAACTCATTACAGAGTCACAACCATGTTCTGTCGACTTGTGATACTGTCCAAGTTGTGTTCAGTCAACTCATTACACAGTCACAACCATGTTCTGTCAACTCATTACACAGTCACAACCATGTTCTGTCGACTTGTGATACTATCCAAGTTGTGTTCAGTCAACTCAATACACAATCACAACCATGATCTGTCGACTTGTGATACTATCCAGGTTGTGTTCAGTCAACTCAATACACAATCACAACCATGTTCTGTCGACTTGTGATACTATCCAAGTTGTGTTCAGTCAACTCAATACACAATCACAACCATGATCTGTCGACTTGTGATACTATCCAAGTTGTGTTCAGTCAACTCATTAGTGTCACAACCACGTTCTGTCAACTCATTACACTAGCTGGGGTGTGTTGTGACACACATGGCGCTTTCTCAAGTTGCAGACGGTGAGTATTGTTCCCGACCAAGCAACTCTGGTAGTACACAATATTTGAGACCCTGCTCTTCATGCTTTGGTTTGTAATTGTACTGTGGAGAGAAATTTGGCCTGATCCTTCGTTCGTCCAATAAGTACATACAATAGATCCTCCCTTAGCAGACACCTCTCTATTAAGGACAACCTCTCTTTTAAGGACACTAGTTTTGGTCCCAAATTAGTTGTTTCCATTCAATTCGACCTCCCTAATCAGGACACCTCTCTATTAAGGACAGCACTAGTCAGTCCTGAGGGTGTCCTTAATAGAGAGGTTCTACTGAATATCGTCTTCAGTAACTCTGTGCTTGTTGTTAGTCAAAAACAAAATGGAATGACAAGATCATGTAAAATTCATTTAGTTTATCAAATATATTAATCATTTTTATTTACAATATTCACAATGATTGAAACTAAGCAACGAAAGTTTGAAGAAAGAATTGGTACGTAGAATCGAGAATAGTCATCATTCTTGACAAACTCCAAACGTTCCCAAGTTCGAATAAGGTTTAGTGTAGCTCTACATCAAAGCTTGTGAAGAGCTATGGAATTAAACCCAAGGATACTCAATCAATGTTTCCCTGATGGGACAAAATGGACAATCAGGCATGCCTAACACTTAAGTTATTTTATCAATACACAGTCATAACACATCATTGAAAAAACACCACTACTTCTGATATTACGGATCATAGTAAGTCCTTGCACTTGGCAGTAGTGGGCGGAAGGAAAAATCAATGAAATACCCCATTCGCCAGCACACATCTGTGCAATCTTTACATTGCCTATATTTAGCCTGAACAATTATGGTCGGACTATAGTGTACAATATTCTAGAATGCCGGAATGAAAAGCCCACACATTTCACACTGACAGGCCTTTTGTCAGTGTGTGTTAATGGCTTGAAATATTACTAGCACTGTGAGATGAGAGACTAAACAAAAGGATTTAAATGACATTTTTTTGCAATTTTCAAAATCACTGGGAAGTTTTTTGTATCTTATTATAAATGTATACAACATGAACAAGATACCCAAGGGCCTGCTGCTCTGCTGACATAATGCAGAGGCAGTACATGTGAACCCGACAGACAGCTGAGTCAGCAAAAATTGACTCCAGTTTCACTGATCTATGTTGTTAGACCAAAAGACCTATCGTTACAACTTAATATCATACAAGGCTCTATCACTCAGAGAGAGAGAACGGAAGTTTTATAACCTTTGCGTTATTTTCTGTTATTTTCCAAAACATTGTCAATCCTACCACGAGCGATTTAAAAACACATTGAATAGAATAATCAGAAACTATCTTATAGATCTGTGAAAGGAGAGTTAACACACTGATAAATGCAATTCTGATACAGACATGACAGAGACTAGCTGGAAAGTTTTATTTTTGGCTAAATGATTTTACAGTACACTAATATACAATGCCCTTATTCAATAAATTATTATTCATGGTGATGGACTCATGGCAAAATGAATGATCGTTTTGTATACAGATCGAAGATAAAAACTTTGTGGCTCCCATGTTCAGGTTTCAACATCAATTTCATTCTATATCTTTCTTATCTAAATCAAAAGGATTTTCTTCCCTATCAATCATGCAGATTCTACTAGTGGAGTTTGCTGTTGGTTTTAGTTTTATTGCCAACATAAAGACCCCTCATTCATATGCCAGTACACAAGTTCCCTTCAATACTGCATGTACTGCTTGGGGTCCTAGTTGCAAATTGTCTCAGGTGTGATCCTGGGGCCACTTGCCATGTCTGTAGAATGACTGCAGATTACTGATTTTAGAATATCCCATGTTATTCAGCAACGCATCATCACTAAGAATAAAGTGCTGGCAAAACTCATGATTCGGTTCAATAATCACTGACCTATCTGTTTCCACTGCTGTGACGCCCCCGAGTCACTATCAGTACTAGTATAAATATTAATCGGGTGAGAGGACGCCTGCAGTTCCAGGAATTTGTTCCACCTCGTGTTCACTGACGTCTGCAATGGCTTGCTGATTCATGACAGCGCTGTACTTTAGAGTGACACATGTAAATGGTCGGTCAATATCATTATCGATGTGGGTTTTTCTCCGTCAATTACTTTTCTTTAAGACATATTTTCGTAAAACGACCTGGATAGTGGATCAAATATAGCGTGTAAACACAACTATTTCACAGAGGTGACATTGGATTGACAGGGACGAGTTTGGTGCCGAAAATGTGTCCATCGGACAGATATTCATTCATACATAATGTAGTGATGATCGAAGAGGTACAGAAACATACAAAAACATGAAAAATGTACATGATGATGACAGTGATATACAATTTTCGATTGCATGCGTCATTTATGTAATGGCTGATGCGATGCACGAGAGGGTGACGGGAAATGAGATGACAAAATAAGTTAGCGAGTGTCTTCATGCATAGCACCATGACCATTATGGAAATGTCATAGTATGAAAATCGACCCTGAGTTACGTATAAGCTTCGAACTGAAACTTGATAATTTTTACCAGTTTTACTCAAGTTTATAAGCCATTTCTTTGAATTCGTTGACAACATTTTTTGGAATGAGACACCATAAGAAGTGGTTACATAAGTATTTCTGTAAACTAAAATATATAATTTCCGAAATCAAATACTACTGCGTCTATACAAGTGGTTTGAAATTAAATTGTCCGAGTCTACTTATATCTCTCTCAGTGTGTGTAAGAGTAAGGTGTATTCCTTCACATAGTCTGAGAAGTTGAAATCCTAAATGTGGATCCTACATGTCCAATGTGTTTTCATAGCAACATGATATAGTGAAGGTTACACTTTCTTTATTCCAAACGAATTTAAATGGCAGGTAAACTTGTAACACTAAGATTCAACATTGACAACAACTAGAACCATCACTATCACTCAGTAAGGATAAGGATAACTCTGCAGATAGCGAATCAAAGGATTTGGCAGTGGCAGTTTCGTTAACTTTTTTGTCTCCTGATTTGGGAATAAACTATCGTGGACCCGAGTGTCAGTAACGGCATTCGCAATAGCGAGACGCGAAAAGTGTCTCAAACTCGGCAGTTCCTTTCTCACAGGTAGACTGAGTCTCACCGGCATATCACGACGACCAGTACTCTCCAACCATACACATGGATTTGGCTTGTTGCCTTTCTGTCCCATTTTAATGTAGAAATTGACTAATTTTACAACACAGCTAAACACGGGCATGTGATGCCGGATCGAATCCTCGCAGTCCAAGCGAAAACGTCCGTTTGTGTATTCAATTCTCGCACTCGTAGTTCCCCTTTGAGTTCGTACGCTTAAAGAAAACAAGTGCTTAGGATCCGTACTTTCACGAATAATAAACGCACCCATGCTTTTATTCCTTAACAGCTGTTTAGCCTGATGCCGTGATATATTCTCGTAGAACCACCCACTTTCTCTCAATCGTTCAATATTGCTCAGTAAACTATCAAAGTCTTGTTCCGACGTATGACTAGGGTTTATGGAATCACTGGCTAGGGTCAACCGTCGTATATCCTGATCAGTCTCCCCCACGACCGAAGGGGACGGGGAGGCTGCGCTCTTTGAGTAATCACATAATCCCGATTTGGGCTCGCTGCCTTCGGCTTCGTCACTAAATGCTTCATTATCTGAACCAGTACTCGCAATACTTGTGGTTCTGATGAGAACGGCGTTCGATATCACAGTGTTTAATCCACGGTTCGAAGAGGCACTTGGTCCAGTAGGAATAGGGTTAGGTATATCCACGAAATTGTCACTAAAATAGTTCCCATCACGTCCATTTTGGTCGCACAATGATTTTTTGATCAGCGTGGCTTTTGGATAATCGGATCCCCTGGAATTTCTTGGGCGGCGCAAGACGTTGAGATCAGACATATTTGTTGAGGGAGTAAATGCATCATCCACTACACACGCACAAGAACCACTTTTTACCTTGTCAAAGTCTAGCCTCCCTGCATCATCTGGGTTTGGGGATATTGAAAATGGCTCCCGCTCCTGCTGCTGGTTTTTCATCCCAAAGCCAGGACCAGGTTTGGACCACCTGTTTACCACCTTCTCCTCTGTAGCTCGCGAAATTGTCATGAAAGTAGCTTTCAGTAAATGTACAATGATGTATCGACGCGGCGTTGCCGTCAATAAATGAGAAACTAAACAGCACCATGCTTTAAATACTGCCAAGATTCTTCGAAAGTGTGTCGGCTATTCAATGATCTCTTTCCTGGAATTTCCCTGTGGAGTGTTCCTGGTATCGCTTCCATATATGGAGTAAGTGTACTGTAGTGTTGATGTGTTTCATAAAATATAGAAATATACACTATAACTTAAAATAAGTAATTTTGGTTTAGATATTATAAAGTGTTATTGATAATATAGTGATACTAGTAATACAGCTACAAAAAAACTACATTTACTCGATAAATACTGTATTTCACGCCCTGCTCAATCCAATGCTGGGTTTCTGAGCTTCCGGTATTTTTTCTGATTTTCAAGAAAAGACATTACAATTTCACGACTTATCAAGTTTTCTATCTTGTTCTCAGAAAGTGGTAAGTGCGCGAATGCTCAAATTCCATTTGCCAGTTTATTTGGCATTGTTCTACGATTTCAGGGCAATTAGTTTAGTGTCACAATATGTTTGAATGACGTTTAGTCATTACGCCTTACACTACAGTTGAGTGACACTACACGTCACGTCTAAACGGATCATTTTGATGCACATTTTATCTTTGCAATCATGCACGTAAGCTGAAGCAAAGGAATTTGTACCTGACTTCGTACGAGCAATAATATTATCAGTGCAGTGCCCTAGTAAGCGCGCAGCGCCTTTAGGTTGAGGGAAACCCCCCCAAACCCCCTGGTACGAGCAATACAATGCCCTTACCGTGCCTCAGTCGGTAATATTAATATTATCAGTGCAGTGCCCTAGTAAGCGCGCAGCAAAGCAATTGTAATGCATCACCAAATCATACTCTAGTTTCTGTATCCGTGTATGCCCTATTGTGTGCAAGTTCATCAGGCCGTATCTCGCTTACTGACCATCTTCAGGTGACTAATATACACAGTAAGGGCCCTGGGTCATGTCAGATTCAGCACGGAATATATTCTTCGTACAAGCGTGAATCATTTCGACTTAATGTGAGATATAAGAGACCCCTGTTGGTGGCTTTTTGTAACTTTATCTTGCCTGCCTAGCTGCTGCCTACATTGTCCCTTTAAGGTCATGAAGGTACAAATTCCAGCCAAAAGAATGAGAGTGGTGCAATGCGCTTTATTGGCAGAAAAATACCGTATTTCCAAATGAAATGAAAATGATTTTATTAAAAAGTGATGTGGACTCACAAATTTTTACTCAAATGAGATAGATACACTACTCTTTATTTTTGTATGGCCTAAAACAGCATCTATTTTAAGGTGTGCTTGACTTGCCACTTCATGCACACACCCATGCAGCACAGATAGTTTTCCTAGAATGAACCGCAGGTATTAGTTGGGACTGGCCCTCATCACCACATATGATTACCTTGATCATCAGGCAGCCATAGTGTCATGTTAGGGGTCATCTCAAAAATACCTTGAAATTGAAACCAATGTAGTGGCTCAGGTGTGAAATTTTGTCATATCATATGACCCATCACGCCAGGCCTGACTAGGCATGGTTATTACTACCTGACTGGTAGTATGTTGCCAGGCCTGCTTACCTAAGGAATCACTCACAATATAAAACTCTGTCTGTTTTTATCCACTTTCAGGCAATGACAATAATCAGCCTCTTAAACACCATATCTGAGTATTCTGCCTGTCAATTTGGCAACAAGGATATTCAAAATACATCTAAAAGCAATTTGGGAAGTCCTCCCAAAGGAAAATGACTAATGTTTGTCATAACCCCCCCCCCCCCAAATATATTGTTGTTGTTTTCTCCGAATATATGTAAATGAATATCTCTGACACCTCAAAAGATACATGTACAGGGATGGGAGTGGTATCATGAAGTCACTTTATTGGTTTCCTACTGTATGGTTGAGATGGCCCCTAAAACTTCCTTGTTCAGTCAACAGGTCAACAATGAATATATGATATGATAGATAGATAAAGTGTCAAGCCTAATTTCTGTGAATGAATGACTTTGATTTCTTTCTTTTAGTTCTCAGCTGACAATTTTCTTTTTAAACCGATGACTACCCAGTGTGATGAAATCCTGGAGTTCGATTTTTTGTCAATAGTCTATTGTGCCAGTGTGGGATGAATAATGGACTTTTTCACACATTTCTTGAAAACGCGAATTCATTTTAACAGTTCAGACAGGAAGTTTCAACGTGAAATAAAATGAAATGAGGCTCAGGTAGTTAGAATAGTTAAAATCTGGAACGTAGATTTCAATTGTGTAATTGTTCATGCTTTATTCAGTTGTAAGATCATGCAGGCCTTTACTCCTTCAAGGAATTCAAATCAGTGCGCAATCGGCAGATGTTGGCATAAAATGGAACCGTATAAAAAATCTGGGAACTTTTTTCCAATTTCTGCCAATCATGGCGTTAATTCAAAGTCCTTTAAAAGGAGTGTAGTGTCCAAGGTTTTGAAAGACCTCGAGGTAATTTTGGTGGGTTTTATCTTAAAGAGTGTCTTTGAATTGTGTGTTTTTACTTCAACATCCTATTTTCACTGGAAAACAACTTATCGAAGTTGCATGTGCTGCATCATGTGTCACCGAGTAGAACCAGACCGATGTCCATTTGATTTTACAGAAAACACTCCCCTAAAACTTTCCGATGAATGATGTGTCATAGTTTATATACATTTCAGATATTGGAATAGATAGGGCCAGTATTGCCCAACAGTGACAATCAGGAAGTATAAAATGTCATAATAGGACCCTATTAAAATTTTAATTAGTTTCCTTCCAAAGAATCAGCCAGCAGTCCCCATCACTTGATGTGGTCACTATACAAGGGTTAATGCTAACGGGATTTATCAGGCTTTATCAGGGTGTCCTTACAGGAACTCCGCTCTGAGGTTCTCATGACACACTTAACCAGGAATCGTACACCTATAAGACAGTAAACAGGATCTACTGTACATGTAGGGCTAGCTTACAACAGGCCCTGATCATAGCGGCCTATTAACCAGTGTAGAGACCACCTGTGAAAACTGGCAATGATTCAATTTCTTTTTCTTCTCTACTCTGTACTAGGAATTTGTATCAACAGCTTGTTTCTCCGCATAATTAAAGTTGTTTATTTTCCTGCATTTACTATATGCAACAGGAGATTGTTTCCCAATAAACCTCAGCTTGAAAACAGTTATGCATCTTTTAAAAAGAAGATATTGAAAATTAAAAAGGTGTTTAATAGCTCCATGAAAATATGAATCTTTTTTTGCTTAGTCCGGTGGCTGGTTTATATAAAAAAGCTGACTTCTTCTTCCTGTACAGTTTTGAGAATGGGATTAGGAATTTTGGCAAATATCCAAATATCTTACGGCAATATCGGTAATATCGTGAAAATAGTATACCTGGAATATAGACAAGGTTATCACATCCAGTAAGGGATCAAAATACTTTGCTAACACATTGCCTAATCAATCGATTGATTGTTTGTATATATTGGGCTATTTTAGCACTGTGAATGTTAGTTGGCCGCATTCATTGATGTTTACCTGATATGCCTGACCTGGGACTTCAAGGAATCCAATGTTTGCCGTCAACAGCCTTGAATAATTCACTGGAAGCCCTGGTCAGTGAAATGGTTGGAAAGGGACTGATCAGTGAAACGAATTGTACGAAAGTGTTTTTTTAAGTTAAAAGGCTATCGGAAAAGCCTGCCTGAAACTAAGAAAGAATTGGCTTTCACGGGATCCTTTTGAAATTTCTCCAAGTTCCCATTGCTGCGACCTAAACTGTGCAATAGCAGTGTTCTTGCTAACCAGTGTCCATCATTTTAATTTTGGCATACTCATCGGAGTGTTCTGCATTATTTTTATGAATGGCAAAGTTGTCTGTAGGATCCCAGACAGACATTTCCTGTGAAAAGCAGGCATTTCCTCTTTCAATTGTTGACTTAGGTAAACCACCAGGACATTTAAACAAACTTTCTCATAGCCCAATTCACATGGCATGTAGGAGTAGGCCTACAGTGGTGAGGTGGGCCCCGAATTTCATTCATAAACTTTATTTACATATTGTACTTCTCAGTTATGTTCAGATTCATATTGGTTTTATGATGCCAAATTTACGACATTTGCTGGTTGCAAGAGAATAGGAGAATTGATACATGAAATATCATGATTTCGCAAGTGTGAATGGTGCTTGGTGTCCGACTTATTGAATCTCGTGTCCTTAGATGATTCATTGAGTCCTCTTGCCTGACAAGTCCACGTTTAAACGTAGGAATGGAACATTGGCATAAATAACTGAACGACCACCTATCTATACAAGTGTTGTATAGTTGTTTGGCTGTTGTGCCCAGTGACATTTCTTGGAAATCCTGGTCATGGGGTTTTGAATAATGGTTTGGTTCATGTCCTGGACTGGCCCTGCATGTATGAGGATGGCGTTCAGAGCTGCTCATATGCTATTATCGATGACTTAAATACATTGTGGAGAATCATTTCCCCAACTTCCCTCTTCTTATTCTTGTGTCCAAGGCAGGCCTTCCAATTTACTGAGCAGCCTGCCCTGGTAAAAGGCCGGGCCTGGGGAAATGTGTGCATCACAAGCCCTACAGTCAAAAAATGTGTGCTTATTGGTAAATTTACTATAATAACATGTGATGTGTCCATCTACATGTAGTCCCTCAATGAATGGACATTGCTCAGCTTTCAGACAATGCACGTTGGACGCTACGGAGGCAATACCGCTGGAAGTTCGGTATGCCACCTAATTGGCCTTATGGTCTCCCCACCTGAGAAGCAGTATGATTGCAGCAGTCTACTGCCTTTTTGGTGGGGCTTTTTGTGATCCTCATGTCTTTTTCCAGGGACTATTGGCTGGGATAACACTGCTGCCCTTTAGTCTTTGGTGGAATCTAATATTCAATATGGCCGCACGGCAGACATCTTGGATTTCATATTTCTGACTGAATGTGGACAACCAGTTCCTGCATCAACCTCGTTTCAGTGGTCTAGAGTGCGCAGTTTGTTACAAGATTTGTCCTATTTTTGCCTCCCTAATGCAGGTCTGGCTCAACTTTTGTGTTTCATTCAAATGTCCATTCCTCAATCTTTGCCCACAGACATGACAGAGCAAGGAGGGGGCATTTTTATGAATACACTTGTTTGCGTTACATTTCAAGTTGAACCCTTACAGATGGAATGAGACTCATCGAAAGCAATTTATTGTGCTCGCAAAATGCATGTACGGTGAAATAGTTTCCAATTAGTTTGCCCTTAAACTTGCCAATCAGTAATCGGGTCAATCAATCATGGCATATCTTTCCTCCTAGGTATCTTACTTTCTACACCTGATTCTTTCCCAGTAATTTCCATGAAAGACTGATTGCAGGTGAAAGGAATTACCGATAAGCAAAAAGCAAAATACTCCAATTTCTGCAGAATTAACTTCTGTGGAATCGACTTGTTCTTTATTTTCTCCGGGCCTCATGGGATGTGTTTTTCTCCCAATTAGTTCGATAGGCAACTGTTATAGCAGCGGATTTGTGGATTGTATGCAGCCAAGTGTGACTCAGCACCAAGTTGCACAAAATGTTAAGTGTAGTAGTGGTTGGAGAGGTACAGGGAGTGTGGATCATTGGGAGACATTTTATTTCCCCACAGTCCTAAAGCCGTTTGTCAAAGTCACAATGTACAATGATCGATTCGTCAAATAGTTTACTATTTTCTCCACAGTACTGTTATTTTAGTGCCTTAATTTTTTTTGAGTGGAGCAAGGTCTAGGTTAACCCTGCCATGATGGTTTGCCTGGTTTTGCGCCAGAGTAATTTTGACAACGTTGGCACCCACACAAATGCCTACAACACCGTTTTTCTCCTTGACTGTTGGAACTTTACAAGCCATTCGCAGAGGACCCTGGATCTATTGGCCAATATTTCTCAGAATCACAGAATAAATACGGTAAAAAGTATAGGGTTTCCAGCAGTGCTCAAGTAGACTCTTCCAGGCAATTTGTGTTTAGAACATATTGGACACGCAATAAGCAATCAAATGACTTCCCCATCGCATAAATACAGTATTTTATGACTTTTTCATGATACAGGTGTGAATTTTTCATAAAGAACAATCAGTCAATGAATGATTCTAGGAATTGGTCTATACAAAAGAATGTACTTTCATGTTGTAGATTATCAACTTTCAGGGTTATTTCAGGACAGTCATGACACTCTGAAATATGTCTGCCTCCCCCCATGCCCATAGCATGCAATTCATCTGGAGTTTTATTATCATGTTTCATTCTGTTTTGTTGATTACAGATATTCTGGCGAGTTCCTCGAAATCTGAGTATAATGGGTCATAAAAGGTAAGTTCATGAAGGACATTAAAGGTGAAGACCCCTCCATCCTGTCATGTCTGTTGGTTGATAATGTCCATTCTGCCAGGGGACATTGGACAGTATTGTTGGTGGTTTTGTGCCCATGTTTAAGAAATTCACAGTTTTAGAAGTCTTCAGCCAATGGATTTTCAACCCAACCAAGGAGATCCACAGTGTCTGTCACCAAGCAATGACTTATGTTTCCCCGTTTGGGAGTGACCCCCCCCCCCCCAGTCGCCTGACTGCTTGGAAAATTAAGATAACTACCCCTTCCAGGAACGATCAGTAATTAGCCTTTGGAATCTCCCCTAAATTATCAGGAAGGTTTGTTTTGAGCAATCTGACAAATATCCTTCTTTTGTTGTGTATGATATCCTGGTTTGTTCTTGGTCAAGAACACTTCAGCAGACTAGCAATTTTTGTTTCAGCGATCAGTGAATTTTGTTGCACTTGCTTGCACATATTGCACCCGCTCAGTTGACAGTGACACACATTTAGAGAAAGAGGGGCACGCGATGTCATTGTATACTTCCAGAAGTTTTTCTGCAATGGGGGGCCGGCTTTGGTCTGGGGCCTCCTTGGGTCTTGGGTCTTTAGCTTTTTGCCTGTCTCTACAACCTAAATTACTAGATCACGAACCCGCAGAGAGCTTTTGATTTCTAACAATTCTATGAATGGGTAAACCAGCTGTCAACATGAATTTGGCTTTGTGTGCTAGAGAACTTATTTTACGCCAATACTGGTATCGATTTATAGCTGGTAGTAATAGGTACCAGTGAGTGGCTTCGATCTGTGTGCTAACAATATTCTTTCACATAATGTTATTGATTGTTAGCAGCGATTCGAATAATGAGTTTCTTGGAATTCTGGTTATGTTGTGTTGTGCGAGAGTTTTCCATTCTGAGAATGGAATTAACACATATCATTCACTAATAATGTGTTAATTGAAGGAAACAAATAAAGAGAAAAGACCCCCCTTGTAGAAATAGTAAACAGAAACTCGTTAGTTCTATTGATTAGTTTGTGGTGATTGGTTTTTGTTATTGTTCAGGTGGCACACATGGAGAGATGACACTGCAGTATTTAAATCTTTTAGGGCATTTTCATAATCAGGATCATAAACACACCTCTTGTAAGAACTGTAAACCCCTTTATTTCTTTGGCCCCCAATTTTATATTGCAAAAATATGCCTGAAAATATGTTTTCACTACCAGTTTTCGCGATTAAGTTGAATGTTTTCTCTTATGGTTGCTTTTTGGATACAATACAATACAATACAATACAATACAATACAATACAATACAATACAATACAATACAATACAATACAATACAATACAATACAATACAATACAATACAATACAATAAAAACTTGTAAGGCACTCAAATCCAGCAATTAAACTGTTCGAGTGCGCCCCCTAGCGAGCAAAGTACTTCTGAAATAGGACCGTCTTTAGAGTGTTCCTGAAAGCAAGGAGTGACTGAGTGTCCCGTAGATTACAGCTTAGAGAGTTCCACAGTTGGGGAGCCAGAAAACTGAAGGCACGCCCACCAAATGATGTAGTCTTTGAACGCGGCACAGATTGGAAGTAATAGGCCAGCAAAGAAGGAACGTACAGTAGAGGAAAAATGAGTTAACCAATTGGACATTTGCAACATCATTCATGTCTTTCTTTAAGTCAAATCTTTCCCGAAAGCTAGTCGTTTTTTATTCGAATTGGATTGATAAGGAGCATCGTCAGGGTCACGAAGCGTTCAGAAAGATTTCTCATGATGCCTGCTGTTACTGTGAAATCATTGAGTCACATGTCAGTCATCGCCAGTGTCATTGGCTTTGATTCATCGGTAGTGTCCCCAGCCCTAAACAAACCTGACTCAGTGACAGGGCAAATTTGCCTGGGGGTCGGCCAGGTATGCCTGGAAACTCTTGGGTGAATTGAAATTTCATTTCGTGGAAAATTTCCATGGCACCCTTTTGTCCTGGGGTCAGAGGATTCAATGAAATCAGACTGGTGTTTTATCACCAGAATCGTACAATGATGACCTTGTTTGGGGGTCATGCACTATCAAGAATCCCTTCGGAAGGGCCGAGGAGGGGGGGCTTGGCAATATTAATGTTACGTTTTGGAGTTCACGATTAGTTGAAAGGTCAGTACGGTGAGAGAATGGTAAAAAAGGACCTGAGTGTTTGAACTTAGAGCATATTTCCTTCGACAAGCTCTCCTCAGTAGATATCAAAGCATCAAGTCCTACGCAAGTTACTGAATGGAACCCTATTGCAGACCGTATTGTCCACATGTTCAGCAGGCCGTATCTCGCTAAGTGATCGGCCCCAGACTTATAAATAGGAAATGAGATGGTTCATTTTCACACCCGTTGGTGTGCGAAATTTAAAAAATTGGAAATCACTATCGTGAAATTTCCTGGTAAAATGGTTTTAAAGTGCGAAATCACTAATTGAACATTGATAAAAAGCCAAATTGGTTGCCATAAGTATTCCAAAGAAAGAATTGAAGTTACAAGTGGGTCACTGAACTTTTATAATGTCACAGGTACCCTTATATTTTGGCACTTGCATGATTTATTGACGTTATAAAGAAGTGAAATTGAAGTCGGGTCACTAAACTTTTATCATATCACAGGCACCCTCGTATTTTGGCTCTCGATTTCCATTTTTTGATGTCGCATTATCTTGTCTCGAAGTCAGATGAAATGTAGTTTTTAAGCCGATTCAGATTTAGTTCTGTGGTTCTGTTTACCAGAATACCTGGTATTGTTTGACGATGTCTGTCCTCGAATGTCTGCTGCAGAGCTAGTTGCTCGAGGAGGGTCGGAATAATATGATACCAGGAAAGCGAAAGTTGCATTTTCCATTGTAACGCTTCCAAGAATGCATTGTATGGATTCTGTGAAACCAGGTTGGCTAAAAATAATCATCTTTTATAATCTTGCTGAATAAGCTAATTTCTGGTTAACACTTTTGGTATGGAATCATGAAAGCAGATGCTTTTGGCTAATCATTTTATCCAGCAGACAATGGAAACTTCTGGGGTGTCGTCCATATTAAGAGGGAGATGGCTTGGAGTTGAATCTGAGGTGAACCAGTGTGTGGGGACAAAGGGAAAGGTGTGATAGCTCCTTGCATCCAACAACACCCTAAGCCTATATTTAGGAGAAATTTCTGTTCGTGAAGGGATTCCTTTTTTCTGTAAATAGATAGATTGTGAAGTTAAAAGGTGAGATTCAAAAAAAAAGTGAACTCTGTCCAACACCTTTGTTTTACATTTCACCAAATAACTGTGAAAATCTGTCCAGCCGAAATCTTCAAAAACTATGTCTGGTATAGCTATATTAAGACGAGCCACATTGCAGTAGTCTGACACCTTTGCTATTCTGAACATAGAATTCTTGAGAATTCCTTTAATTTTTCTGCATTGCCTATCACCATATATTTCAATAGTATTCTATATTTCAATAGTACTCTGCTGAATATGATATGTTAACAGTGTGATTAACACTCCATGAATACAATAAATATAGTTGATAAACATCAAGTAGTATACAATTCTTATGAGAAGAAATGTCAAAAACTGGCATTTATAAAGATTTTTTACCAATGACTTACATAAAAAAGTTGGAAGTCTCTCTGAAGTGCTGTTTTAAACATGACTGTATTAGTTCTAATTTACAGTATTTCAATCTCACCTTTATGTACCTTTATGTACTATTGGGGTTGGAATTTATACCTTAATTTCCGAAGCATGTAAAGTCTCAGTGCAAAGAGTTAAACAATAATCCTAAAGATTTTTGTCATAGTTCTGTAAGTACTAAAGGAATAGGGATTGGCACGTGTTCAGCCTTTTTAGTTTTCTTATTCCAAGAAATCTGTCTCAGAACTGGTTATGTCGGGGATATGTACGCCCCCCAGGAAGTTTACCGCCTTTCTGAACTAAGTTTCCCCCCATTTTTTTGCGCACTGATATAAATTTAGGGACAGTTGTATTTCATGTACACCAGTGTTAAATGTTAATGTTATTGTTAGCCAAGCTAAAATTAATGAAATCTTAATACGAATAAGTCACAATGGTGCCAATAGTCACTCAGTCCAGCTTACAGAAAACATGATAAACATCATCCATTCATGAGCTGATGACCTAAATATTTCTGATGACGTTAGGGTACCCCGTGCGGCCATGTGACTCATCTGGTCACTGAAAAAACCCCACATTTATCCGCATAATATCAGAAATTCGCAGCAGCATGCTGATGACCTGAATATTTCTGATGACGTCGGAGCACCCCCATCCAGCCTTAATTATGACTCATTTCCAACAGAATGGAATCTTCCTCAGTCGGAATGCTAAATGTGCTTAATTACCTCAAATTATGGGACTTCACCTGATAAGCCTAATGTACTCCTCCTCAACAATGTCATATCTCTAGTGAATTGACATGATGTTACCCCACAGATATTTGTGATGAAAATTCTCTAGTTTCACCGCTCTAAGACTGTAATTGGTGATTGAACTCTTCCATCTCACAAAAGTACTTAATTGTAGACTCACATCGCATATTAAAATGGCATACCGGTTCAACTAATGCATTGAACTTGATGGACACTTCTGAATCCATCCTGCAAATAAGATGTATAATCTTCCAATAAAGTTCACCCAAATGTACTGGAATGTAAAAAGTGCCATTGACGATAGTTTTCATGATGACGTTAGTATATTCTTAATTGACTTGCTCCTAAAAATTCTCAGAAAACTCGCTTAGATTCTGAAGTTGTCAAAACAATTTTTTTTTTCTTGTGAAGAGTCGATAAATATTTGCTAATTTGTCTGCAAGTAATGGAACTGCATTGATTTGAGTCTCAATGGGTACAGACCGAGTTTCATAAAAACGGCATCTTATTGTATGCATGCACTGAAAACTTGTGATTGTCCCCAAGTTTACTCTAAAGTACATCAGATAGCAAAAGGTGTCACGGTAACATTGCTTGAGACTTCTAAGCAACTGTCAACAAACTGGAATCAAGCCAATAAGTATTGTATTTTTACTAAAGTCCTTTCAATGAGACTAAACAGAGTCGCATTAAACTGGTGATACAACAAAAATTGTCCAAAGTCGAATAACTGGGCCTCATCGTGCCCGGTCGCGTGCTGTTCTAAGAACTAAAGTGCTGTCTTTGGTAAAGTTTTATAATACAGTAAAACCTCTCTTAGTGGACACCTCTCTATTAAGAACACCCTCTCTATTAAGGACACTAGTTTTGCTCCCAAATTGGGTGTCTTCTTCCAAATCAACGTCTGTGATCAGGACACCTCTCTATTAGGGACAGCATTTGTCAGTCCCGAGGGTGTCCTTAATAGAGAGGTTCTACTGTATTATGTACATAAACTATTTTGCTTCCATGAAATTTGAATATTCTAAGCTAAAAGTCACCGAGTACTCTTCAGCAGAAATCATCAGGAACATAATTCTTCATGTTTTTTTCTGACATTCTACATCCCAAGGCTGATTTATTAATAAGGATAAATAACATTCATCTTCTATCCGAGAAACCTCTTCCGGGTACACTTTGTGGTTTCTTACCAATACAAATCAAAAGAAAAGTACACGACTTATTGTCTGTTCGTGAGACTGATCGCCGAGAATATACGCACCGCTAGCGTAACAGGCTGAGATTCCCCTCAGACGGCTGAGTATCTGATTCCTGGAATTCTATAAAAGAGCTAACCCGATGAGGCTGAGTACGCACTAGCGTCAGCCAATAGAATTGCGGCTGTATTTGTTTCTTCTGACTATCAGATTTCAATTCATCATGCTAATTTCCCTGGCACCCGTTGCCTGCTGTCTTATTACAAATGCCCGGTTAGGCTGACGTATATGACACCCTTGGTAATGACGGAATCACTATGCCGATAAATCAAGAAAAGAATTAATTGGTCTGCTCTGCGACAGCAAATATCATTTTCATGAACTCATGAGAACATGTTTTTTTAATCAGAAATGGCTTATCAAAGTACATGTACAGTGGAACCTCCCATAGAGGACATCTCTCTATTAAGGACAACCTCTCTATTAAGGACAACCTCTCTATTAAGGACACTAGTTTTTGTCCCAAATTGGTTGTTTCCATTCAATTTGACCTCTCTCATCAGGACACCTCTCTATTAAGGACAGTAGTTGTCAGTCCCTTATGTGTCCTTAATAGAGAGGTTTTACTGTACATACAAAGGTTGTTTTCCATCAAAAAATGAATAATTTGCAAGAAATCATAAGAATACTAAAAAATAGATGAGCGCAATTGAATAATTTCTTACATTTTGTTAGCTTCCTTCTGACTAAGAGTTTCATTAATTGCGACTCTCAGATGAAAATTGGACCACTTCACAGGGAGTTATACAATCCCTTCTTCTCCGAAAGTTTTGAGTCGAGGGTATTACTGATTTTCTCTCTTTCCAAGAGGAAGGGAAACCTTGTTTTGCCATTAATACGGGTTTAGTTTCTTAGAAACCATGCAACTTCTGGTAGGATTTACGACCCTGGGGAGGCTAATCAGGCTCATTTGCGGCGAAAAACTAAGATCCCATATCATTGGTTGGTGGCTTTCTTATACATGAATAAGCCAAAAAAATTTCGGTGATAAATTTGTATTTGTATCGTATTTGGGAAATTCATTGGTCCTGAAATGTAAAAAATGCTTCTTCCTGGGTAAGAGGAATGTCCTTGCTATTGTGCGAATGAGTAGAGTCCAGTTCTGTAATGCCAATTTGCGATGACAAATTGAGTTCTGTCTGCTGTCACGATCCTCGGAATCACTTCCATATTGATGATCATGGTTAGGTCATGCCCTACCAATCGATTGGACATCGACTATTTGTTAATTAGTAATTGCCGGTCAGCTACGGTAATTAGTCAGTGAGTGTGACTACATGTACCTTCCGGTTAAAGCAAATCTTCAGCTGAGGTCAAGTATAGATTATGTTTGCGGACACCGCTGGTGGCCAAAGTCTAGTTGGTGCTATGGTTTTGCCCAGAGTTGTGGCGAGATCAACCAACTGGTTATACATCATGACCTGACTTTCAAATTCTCTAAAGATTGATTTGAACTTTTGAACCAGAAATATGGTTCAAGGAAAATTAAGCCGTCTCACAGTGGTTTTGGTAGATTTGCCCAACAATATGTGAGGCGCCTAAACTTTCGCCTACCGGATCATGGTTCTGTTCCATAAATTGAAAACCTTTCCTCTAAATTTCGCCTTGTATTTCAACTGGGAATGTTATCTCCATGAGGCTGTCAAGAAATCAATAACTTCTTCCAAGAAACCCATAATGCTGCAGACAGACTCGCCCAGGATTCAGTGCTCGGTTTATTAATCTGTGCATTCAGATATTTCTCGATACAGAGAGTGCATGCTCTCTTTCTCGCTGAGGAATAAGCTTCAGGTGCCGAGGAAATTGCTCTCCAGTGACCTGAACTGCTGTTCTTATTTGTGGGGTTGATATGTGGCACAATATGGAAAAATAACCAAATTTGTGGACTTGGTGACTTCAGTCACTTGCTAAATGCCAAGAAAAACGTGATCAGATTGGTTGAGCAACAAAAAAAAGGTACCAGTACATGCAGAAGATGGCAAAAACAGCCTACTGGTGAAACTAATGAATATGTCTTGCGAGTTTTTCTGCACCTAATAGTGTTTCTTGGAAAGTGCTGGTTTATCCAAAGGCAGGCGTGATTTATGAGTTGATATAAATCCAGGGTATTTGTGTTCACGGGTAACTGCGTGGTGCATAAGCTTGTTTTAATCTCATGCAGGCTTTTCCCTTCTGACAAAAATCTTCTTTCGTTGAGTAATATACCATTTGACATTTTATAATGATACATCAGATTATGATCTTTGTATTCCAAAACTCCAAATAATCTTTTTTAACTGTTCAAGTTTTGTGGGCAATCTTTTTTGAAGATTTCGGTTATTTATGAAAATTATTGCAAAAAAGTTTTTTATCAGACATGTCTGAGTATTTGAAGTTTGATTGATGAAGCCACCTGCATACAATGTAGTTCATTTTCGTATTGGTTGAAATACTTGGAATTGTCACAGTTTCTTTTTCCAATCAAAAGAGGTTTCATTGAATTCTTAATTATAAAATACAACAGTCTGTCAAATTGTGGAGTGTAAATGTAAATAGTCCAAAATTTAGGTCATTATTTGCTCAAAGTTGTATAAAGTTGATAAGATGTTTTTTGTTGAATGAATTGGCCTGGACACATGCCAGCAAAGTTTGATGTGTGAAATAAAGGCACTTTCCACCTTTTTCCCGTCTTCCTTCACTAAAAGTGCTCTTGATTTTTGCGACTGCGAAAAATGCAAATCGATTGCATTTCGAATTGACAGCCACTTTCCCGTGTTGCATCATGACCTTGGTCTTAGTTCAGTGATACTAGGGTACTTTATATTTGACTACTTCATCCGCATTGCATGAAGAAGGATGGTGTTCCTTTAATGCTGTCAAGGATTTGTTCTCAGGCTAATTAAAGCTTTCTAATGGCATGTGACCTCCATCAGAGCACCTGCTTGTCACCTTTCTGGAAGAGGCTTTACCCGGAATCGTTTTCCATTTCAAACTCTTAGTCCAAATTATTAAAGACTTCTTGAAAAGAGTTCGAATTCATACTCTGCTCTGAGTCTGAATTGAGACTCCTTTATTTGCATTGTATGCAGAAATAGATCCTACAGCAAAATTCACCACAGAATATAAAAAAAGACATTATTTCAGCAAGATGAAGCTTTGAAATTGATATGCACTGCCAACAATCGGTAACTTGATTTGTGTTTTTAGCGAAGGATTCCAACTTAAGATTCCCTCAGAGGTTCCTTAATTTGTACTGAGTCATTCGGAACCTCAGAGTGTCCAAATTCGGAAGCGATTCTGAATTATGTTTGTCGAGAATTGATGTCGAGAAAAGGGGAAAAGTGAAACGAATATTTTTTCTCAAATATTAAAGTTCCTAAATCATTTTTAACCTGTTCAAAGGCTATATCAATTGCCAGTTATTTTATGAGTAATACTATTCTGGTTTTCATACCAGGTAGCCTACCTTATCTTTAAGAGTACATTTTTCTAAAAATATCAACTTGAATGATATGATTATGAATGATTGCGTTCTGTATTCCATATCTCAATCAGTTCTTAAGTGACTGTCACAGTTGTCCTATATATCAGTGTATTATGCATAAATTTTCTGCTCAGTCAACCGATGCCAGTATAAACTGAGTAGGCCCTTGGCCCAAGGCCAAAGATAGATATTGGGTGATATGAATAAAGACTAGTAAATGATTTTACTTCAGTTTTGTACAGAAAGGCATAGTGTACATGGGGTTTTCAGTAAAAGCAATTGCTAGTCTTTATTCATATCACCCAATATCTATCTTTGGCCTTGGGCCAAGGGCCTACTCATTGGGTCAAGGTTATTGGCAGACAGCCTGAATTGTGAAATTCTTCTAACATTTTGTTGAAAAGTATTGATTTTAAATTATTTATTGGGCAGTTTTATTTATGGGCATTACATCTCCCATTGCTCACATTGGTGGCAGATCCACTTGAAGTGTCGAGGGGCAGGTGCCGGCCCCCTCTCGGATTAGGAATAAACCTTTGAATTCACCATGAATTGGGGTAAATTGACCCTAAAATCCACCAGGGTGCCTGTGCTATCTCAAGTGCACCCCTGGGCCTTCGCACCCCTCCTGGATCCACCCCGGAATACAGCCCTGTTGTTGTCAACTTAAGCTTAGAGGTTTTAAGTAGGTGCTTTTAGTGAGGTTGTCACATATGGCAAGATCAGATGGTGGCTAATGGTTTGATATAAAATGCACTATCACTTGAATCCATCCCAGTCTGTTGATGAGGACTTCCAAGAATGCTCCCAGGTTCCAAAATCAATATAATCATGCATATCGTTAGAAGAACGGTTCGTAATTAACATGCTGAAAGCGACAAGGGTACAGCTTCTGCTATTCATATTAGGGATTTATGTATGTCATGAGGGTCAGGCATATCAAAGCTAAATATCAATATGTTACTGTTGTGCTGAAGACTTGCAAGCAGGAGCGCTGGCTGTGGCAACATGCGGAATGACAAATTTATTTTTAAACCAGAAACTGAAGGTGACTCTTAATCAAAATCTAAAAATACTGCAGTCAGATTAAACCATCATGTATTTGTACACATCTGGAGTGTCCCTTCAGAAATAGCTGTTGCTGAGGTAGAATGGGGTAATTGTAGCCCCAGCCTATGATATTGATTGATATCTCCATGTATCAAACAATGCAGGGGCTACAAATAAACTGGGGCTACAATTACCCCATTCTATCTTTCATCGTAACCACTAACGTCGTAACAGCCGTTTGTAGTGCAACATGGCTGCCAGGCATTTGTTTGTTGTTTTCGCTTAGTTCTAGGAAATCATCGATTGATCTCTCGATCCCCACGGCCGCCGTTTCAAATTTTAGCCAACCAAATTGATATTGAAGTAAAAACAGGCCATAGCAACTTTGGGGAGCAACGCAGAGCTATCACCCTACTTGTTTAATTTATAGCAGTTTCCTTATTGAGTTCTTGGAAACATTGATTCTAATTAATAAATTATCCATTGGTATAAAAATGCATTATTTCAAGCTCTCTTCATAGATTTTGGGGTAGAGAGTTAATAATTCCATCTATTATCTTCGTATCTGTTTGCAATGACTTTCATGCATGATCAGTTTCATCTGATATTGGAAATGAATTTTGTATGAACACTATTGTTGAACCCTTTCTTGTGTCCTAGCCTGACCTTTACTTGAACATCATGTGACAGCGTCATCTTCCCAGCGTAGTACGTGACACCAACGAGAGATTTTCTTGGAATTTGAAGGCAATCTGCTGTAAACACATCCATTTGTAATTTGTTTGTCTGTGTTCGAGCATAGCAACCAACTTGATATGAAAAGCCTTGAAACTCGTGAATATTTATATGCATCACAAAATTAAGATACTCATGGGTTGACTATATCTCTACCCAATTTAGGAAACCGTCTTATCCTGCCGGTACTCCCTATCAGTCTTATATCAGTGATGGTGACAATGTTTTTCTGACACACCCTGTATCTAGTGAACTGTGTGTCCTTTAACGACCTTGAATATCAACTCATCTCCAGGGACCATAGCACGCGACAAATGGAGAGGTTTTCTTGGAATTTGACGATGGCAGCGGCTGTTGTAAACACAATCTGATTGGATATTGATTTGAAACTGCGGCAGATGTATTGTTCTTTTGTGTTTTTTTGTTTCGGAGGTATCTGGCAATGACAGGAGACGAGAGATTCTGAACTCTTGTACCCCTTTGTTGACGGTGAGAGATGCTGTTTTGATTTTCTAGTTCAGGATCAGTTTCATGAATAAAAAGATGCTGCATTTGGTAATCATCTGCGATAAAAATTCAAATCAGTTGAAGTTCTAATGCAGAAAAAGGATGCTTTCAAATCATTAATCAAGTGACAAGTAGATCATAAATATCTAAATTTTATATCTCGAAAGCGAGCGACCGAGCGTAAAAAGGTACAAGTGACCCCACACACAAGTTGTGACATCACTTGTATACTTTCATGTGTTGCATCACAGAGGATGCCATCTGGGAGAGCACTGCACTCTGTGACATCACACTATCTGTTTCTTACATACATGTACGCATGAAATTTACATATTTGTCATCAGAATTTCATACATGTAGTGAATAATTTTATTTTCTGTTGGAGTTGATCATCAGATTCTGTTTTATCTCAGCTTTGATTAGCATCAATTGATTACTGCCTTTCTTCTGATTGGTTAGAAAAAACAGAATCATGCCAAAATGATTTTGTATTTTGTATTTTGTAATTTGTATTTTGTGTTCTGTATTTTGTATCTTGTATCTTGTATCTTGTATTTTGTATTTTGTATTTTGAATTGTATTTTGAATTGTATTTTGAATTTTGTATTTTGTATTTTGTATTTTGAATTTTTTTTTCTTCTTCTGCTTTCTGTTCTTCTTCTTGAAAATCACTGGTTTTCGCGATCACTGCATCACGCTGGGACCTTTCTGCCTTCTCTATTTGTGCATTTGCCTTCTGTATTTCTATCTGAACATTGTCTTCCTTTACAGTTTGTGTCATTTTGTTTGAATATCTCTGAATTGTAAATGGAGTCACCAAAATTCAAAGTGGTATAAAGTAAAGTTTGTTTATTATAGTGTCACCCCTAATGAAAGGGCCAGCCAGCTTTTTGGCTTATGAGACACTCTTCACTTCCAAACTCCTATCTCTAATGCCAGGCGCCTGGCGAGAAGGCAGTTTGTACCCTATGTTTAACTAGCTGGCGGCTGACCAACCGGCCGCATCGGAAAGAGGTTACCAGCGGGCCTCGAACCTTCGACCTTCCGTTCACGAGGCGGGCGCCTTAAGCACTAGGCCATCGAGATCGGTATATCTATGCCTGTGATCAACTCTTGAGTAGTTCTCAAAATTTTATGAGAGCTATGGTCAATAGGTCTGGCCCTGTCCGGTTGATTTCAATTTTCACTTGAACCTTGACAAACCACCTTAAGTAAGTCATTTGATGTTTGATTGATTACATGTACAAGTAAATGTACAGGCCAAGGGTGATTCCCATCGGTATTCCTCGGGTTAAATTTTTTCGATTCCTTCTCCTATCAAGTCGCTACTTGAGATCTTTTTTCCTTTTTTATCAGCCAATGAAATGTTAATACAAACCCAAACATCGGCGATATCATTCATAAACAGAATTTCGACCCATTGTAATTTCAAGAAAAAGTTGTTTTTACTTTAAATCCTATAAAGAGCCATTGCCATGACCTACTGGTAAGGTAAGGAGATTTCCTGGTTGGCCTAATTTTATGAATTTCCTACCAAGGTCAATACCCTCTGTTCAATGAGGTGATTTCGACAATAGGCTACGTATCTGATACTCGCATTGATTAAGACCTCCTCACTTCTCAAGGACAAAGAGCAATTTGTGTCATATGACAATTAACAAAATTATCAATTTGTCACATTTCTTCGGTCCAGTGACATATTTGTAACATTTGTATTTCATTGAGAGTCTGCTCGACCTTCAAGTGGTGGTTGTATTCAGAGAGTACTTGACCTGCTGCACCTTTCCAGCAGCAGTCCCCTCGTCTCAAGGCTGATGAAACTGTTTGTGGACATCCCTGCACAAACAACAGTAACTTTGTCTTCAAAACCAATTGGAAATGAAAATTGCATCCTTGGCTATAGGGAGCAGTGGTCCTTGGTTGCTACACAAAGGACAGAAGGCTGAAGGAATTTTCCGCCACATTCAGGGATATCATGTTACCAAGGCCTTTTAGAATATGCATTCAAATCGAGAATGTTTTGCTGCTCCTTGTTACGCGGAGTTTATTTATTGGACAAAATTTTGGGGGAATACCTCATTTATATCCAGCCTGTCTCTTTATTGCTTTGTACTCCCTGCCTTCTCCGACTAAATCAAATCGACGTGATTTACAATGTACCATGTGATATGATTTTAATCATCAACATTTTGAAAGTTTGCTATCCTTGTCATATTTATGAAGTTTCGTGTTCATCTTTAGAACATGACTTTTAGTGGGGAAAAAAGTAGGCCTCTGTGGTCTATAGAAATTGTCATGTTGTTCTTTCAAATCAGATAAGACCTATCAAATTGTGGTTTTTATGGTTGATTTCTTTTCTAAAGTAAAACTGCATGCTTTCACATGACGAGATATACATGAAGATATCAGCGGGAATAACCGAAATCGCCTAACAAAGTAATCTACTAGGAAGTTCGAAATCATATTTGAGATTGGTTGTTGCTGTGTACTCTTCTGATTGGATGACATTTGTTCCATCTGATCGGTGTCAACCGTTGTTATAAAATAGCAATAACTGTGATAAGTGTAAATGTTTATTCTTTGATGGCTGATAGAATATTCCATAGGACCCCAAAATTATCATATTTTGTTTGAAGCATCCATAGAAACAACACGCTTAGCCCATTTAACCGAATCTATAACCTGACTTAT
This sequence comes from Lineus longissimus, assembly GCF_910592395.1. Classification (NCBI taxonomy): domain Eukaryota; kingdom Metazoa; phylum Nemertea; class Pilidiophora; order Heteronemertea; family Lineidae; genus Lineus; species Lineus longissimus. Next base: position 18,081,362 of record NC_088308.1, on the reverse strand, counting down.
AGGGAGTACTGTGAAACGAAACCAATATTGTATTCATGCTTTTGGCATTTTATTATGCAGTCATGACCAAAAAATGAAATACATGTACCAAGAAGTCAGCAAAGTTTTGGGCGGGCACTTCAGAGCAAAACACTTCCAACATGTCCAAGCGATATCCTGCAACTAACTTTTCCAGGATTGCTTTTAGAATTATTGGAAAATACATTAATCATACGTTTTATCAGACGTCTAAATATGATATTATGTTGATAATATTTGAGGAGCTGATTTTTAAAGTACCGTATGTATCATTTTTAAAGAAAGTCATTTTGGAAAATGTGAACTAAAAAACTTCGAACCTTTTCAAGTGAGGGAATAGACTTTCTACGCAGCTGCTTTTAGCTTGGACATTGCTCCTGTCTAGAAGGATAGGTGTGTTGTTAAGTGGACATTGATTAAACCTGTCTTGATATCAGCGCAACAATTGTTGATTCTAGTGTGGACAAGCTGTGGCCTGTATGGTCACGTAAGGTCAAGCCCGGAAGAACTTGAACTTGAACTGGCGGATTTCTCCCAGAACGGCTTTCATTTCTCTATCAATGAACACTGACTTTCAGACATCCCTCAAGTAGGCCTGGTTTGTCACCCCAGGGTTGCCTATGGCGTCACAGATTGTAGTAGAAGTGCACAGTTTGGTGACTGATTCACCATCAATCATGCATGGTTCCCATCTTTCTGTTAAAAAATCTGTTTATTTCTGGCATCACTTTCTTACATGCAATAGGTTTCCACGTTCCCAAGCTTCTTGGAAATGACACCGGAGGGCGTGGGCGGACATTATAACTTCGTCACCATTCGATTGGCCGCCATGTTTTTCAGCCGTTAAAATTTTTAAGGAAATAAAAACTTTTCGCTTGTGGCAGTGTTTTGTTGATTTGCACCAAATCCAAGTAAAAGTGAGATTATAGTGAGGTATTTTTCAATCAGTAGGTCAGCATGCACGAAATTTACCTCTTTTGCTTTCGTTTTATGAATACCTGTTGCTGGCTTGCATGAGCTATGCATTTATGTAGCACTACCGTCATATAATGCTGCAACTTTCTTGGTTGCTGGTTACTTCTTACAAGTTAATAGCAAGTAACAAGTGAAGCATGTGTCGTGACAAGTGACAACAACATGAATCCTCTATAAACCAGCCTTTGAAGAAGCCTCGCTGCATGGTGTCCGCTTAAGGCCATCATTGGTATTCAGCCAGTCGATGTACCCTTAGTCAGTCGCTCAACCCAGACAGTGAATCAATTCTTGGAAATCATACGCTAAGATAAGGTCAGAATTACCTTGATCATCTTGCCTCAACAAAAGCAGAGACACCGGATTATCAGGATAAAAGAGGGGGCTCACTACTTGGCATCTGTTTTGGTAGACAAATTTCGACAACATGCATGTAGATGATGGTTTGGATTGTCTCGATGGTGAAAATGTTAGACATTGATATTGACAGATTTGGAAATCTAATGTTTATTATGTCATGTGTATCATCATCACATCCCATTCCTGTAGCGAGCTGCTTGGCCAGGGACAAAACACCTCTTTCTGACATTACGAGTCAAATATCAGCATGAAAAACGTGTTTTTCAGTGACACTTTGGGCTTCAGCCTTGCATCCATGACAATATTCTTTTAAAGAATTTGAAACCGGTGATTAACATGAGGCTTCTCACGCTTTCCGATGAAAAAAGTCACTAAGGCGTGTCACTATCATTGATTAGCATTCGCACATGCCTCGAATCAACAACCATGCTGATCATCTTGCCCTCCAGACAATCACAGAAATCAGTTCCTGGAAATGTTAGTACGTCCCATCTTACTTGAGGGACGTGTCATCCCTGGGACGTATCCCATCTTCCTCGAGGGACATGTGCGTTTGAAAAAGGCTGTAGGGTCCATTACTGCTACTGATTGTTGGTATTCTGTCCTCAGATGTACCTTTATTCAACAAATCATCATGACTTTCGAGCCTCCCTGACTGTCGAATTAAATCAGTTCCTGGAAATTTAGCTGCAAAGATCTACAAGTATGTTTCATTTAAGACTGGGACATACATCTTTATTCTTACTCGAGTATTGATCGATCTGTAGTCAGGTGACTGTCGAAAAAAGCTCTAGCCATGTCATTCCCTTGATAGGTATTCTGTCCTATGATGTACTTTTTTCCTTATTGCCCACTCTTAGACTGCCACTGAACCAGTTCTGAGAAATTTGCTTTCGAAGATGTGCAAATCGTAGTTTCTGTGAATGTCATTGGTGAGGCTTGCTGAGGAAAGGGGAAGGACATTTAGGAGTGGTGTTAACAGGAAACTTTTGCAACTTCTTGTAAAAGCTCGGATATTTGTCAATTAATGTGGGAGGCTATAATTATAATTATTGTGTCACAATTTCAATTTATTGACATCTTTAATATCAATATGTCAATAGGGCTTTTATGGATTTAAACATTAAAGTACATACAAACATGTCATTGCACACGAATGGTGGGAATTGGATTTGACATGTTTGATAAGCGTAAGATTGCCCACACTAGTCAGTTGTATGCTTGAGTAAACAACCCAGCAAAAAGGCTTGATAGGGCGTTTATGGCCATCTCGTGGGATTTAACAGTCTAATGATATTGATAGACACGAATTAACTATACTGGGAAATCATGCTACCAGTTTACCCCATTTCATATCATTCCAAGTGATATGGACACTGCCTACTTTTGCAACGCCGAGTACCGCAGTGTAATAATTACAACATTGGTGGGTTCTTTTTGTTTGTTTCAGAGAGGGAAAGAAAGGGGAATCTAGCTCCCCGTGCGCGCGTGTGCACCCTTCACGAGTCCTGATAAACCGTTTCACTTCACTATAGTCCTGATAAACTCGGAGAATTTTGAAATATGAATAGGACAGCTGGTATTTAGTGCTTGGGTATCTGAGTTCAAACTCATTTCAGTATCAATTAAACTGTTCATTTTAATACATGTATTGATAATCAACAAACTACCCAGATGATTCTATGAAATGGCATGTCCAGGTGTGCCCTTAACCACTGAAGGTCACTTGACCTATTTTAGAGCAATCTCGGAATTGGGAATGGTCAAGGTTGAATTCCAATAAGGACACCACTCAGTTGACCTATTTGAGTGATAAAATTATTCCTGATCGCGATGCAGATGGTAGCAGATGGGTACTTTCCACGGCCCCTGCAAGTTCTGGGTTGAGGTCATATCAGATTCTGCCAAAAGGGATGGTGACACGTGTTTCTGATAACAGTACTTGGACGATCAATTGTTTCACAGGTACCTATTATTGCAAGAAAGAGAGGAGTTTTGTATCGGACCCTTAATATTTAGCGCAATTTCTGTAATAGCAAGCAGACCAGTATCATATCTGATGTGAGTTCGTATGCCAATGGGTTCGTTTGCATGGCACTTACCTCAAAAACCCGTAGAGTCTTTTGGCTCCATCATTCTTGACCAAAACGTAGAAATCAGTTTCAAAATGTGACACGTTTGTCCCAGCTTTTACTTCATGCTCAAATTCATAGAATCTTGCCGTTAAGTTTTGCTTTCGAAATCACTATCTTCTTATTTATCTTAGAATTGTAAAGACATCATTCTGCGCCTGTAAAAATGAAACTACATGTATTTGTGTTACCTGGTATATGTCAACTTTTTTTCGCCGGACAATTAATTCATAGAATCTCACAATTAACTTTTGTCCATTTCCACTCCCCACAGCCTGTTTGGTTCTGTTGTCACTTGATATATTCTTCTATCAACAAAAATGGCACATTATAGTTTTCAAAAATATCTATTAAAAAGTGACCTAAATCCCTGATTTAGTATCCAATTAAACTTTTCATATTTTGACCTTGATATTGGTCAGTCCAATCGGCAAAGGGGTTTGGTCTTGTATGTGTATTTGATAGTTCAAGTAGTTAATTGCCACAATAGTCTTGACCTTTTAGTTGCGGTTCCACTACAGGAAAGTGCGGACTACATCCGAATTAGTTGTGATTCCATTACAGCTAGTCCGGACTAAACAAGTCCGGCTCTCACTAAGAGCGGTCTTATTAAGTGCGGATAGGACAAGCGGATTTAAGCCGAACTTAGAATAGACCCGGATCTAAAGCAGAAATTACCTGTAATGGAACCGCATTAGTCCGGATTAAGATCAAGTTACTATAAGTACGGCTACAGGTGGCGTGTCAATGTGAACGTATTGCGCATGAGCGGAAGTGTTGGTTCTGTCAAAACAACACCTAACGCACATAGAGTGGCGCCGCCTGTAGCCGTACCTGTTAACTTACCAATCCTGTAGTCGAACTGCACCACATTCGTTAGTCCGGACTAAGCTAAGTTCGGACCTGATGCGGATGCGATAGAAACGGATCTAAACCCTGTAGTGGAACCAAGACTATGGTCCTGATGGCCGTTGGTGTGGGGTGGAGTGATGGGGTCAGTTGGCAAGAGCCAGATGGGCCAGTGTTGAAGTTACACAAAGTCACTCGCTGTCTCCAAAAATGCATCCCTATAGTCATTGTACCTAGTTTGTTGGTTGATGATAGGTATTTGGTTGGGCTTGTGGTATTCGACTCGATGACTCGACGACGCGATGGCTCGATGACGCGATCGTTGCTATGGATTTTGCTAAAATACGGAATCCCATGATCCTGGTCTCCGGGCTACCGCTCCAATAGCAGAGGTTTTAGCTCGGCCTTCCCATACCCAGCTACGGTATGTGGAAGGATGTGCCCCTCCCCCCAGCCATGGCCACTGAAGATTGGTCCCCGCGGTTGACTTTGATATTTAAAGGACTCGCGGAAGTTTCATAGCATGCAAAATGACCGGAGATTTAATTGACAAACAAGCTTCTAGTGGCCAAGGTCAGATGTCATGTGGTAGTCCGTCAACAATCGGAATTTCGCACATGTGCAGTTTTTTAGACTCAGTCACTCAGTCCCTCTTCCGTCCCTTGACATCTGCCCCCCCCCCCAAGACATCAACCACGACTATATCCTTTGTCCCTCCACCAGTTTCCCCTTATGACATCACTATTTCGGACAATCAGTGCCCAATTTCTGGAAAGGTATAGGACATTTAATATTGCCGTGCTGAACGGATATCCAGAGCCAACCTTGTCTCCAGGAACTCGTGTGTCATTTTACCATTGGAATTTCTGCTTGTAAAGAACCTGGGTAGGAGGCTGATCTGAACCAGCTTTATATAGGTGTATTTAGCTGTATTCACGGTGAGATACTGGTGGCTTGCATAGCAACATGGCGCATGGTTTTATCAAAAATGCGAACTTGTGGGAAACGAAAAATGGTCGGATTAGATACGGTGAAAACAGCTGGAAAGGGGTTGGTAATGATCGGTTCTTTTTTTTCCCCTCCACTTATGATTCTATGTATAAATTACAGTCCAAGCAGTGATATTCTTCAAAAAGATTCCAACTCGATCGCGTCATCGAGTCATCGCGTCGTCGAGTCATCGAGTCGAATACCACAAGCCATTTGGTTGTGTATGCATTTGAAATACAAAAACAGAGCAAAAATAGTTGTTAGTGCCTTGTTAAAGTACAACTGACATGTATGCTTGACAATTAGTTGCATTTTATTACATGTCCTACATGCACAATGGAATTATCTGATAATAAATGCATCCACCATAGTTTACTGCCGAATACACCTTATTATTTCTAATTTGCAATAAAATTAGAATATAGAATACAAATACTGTCAGTAGACGAGGACTACACAAAATTAATTGCTCTCTGTAAAATATATCATCGTTACTAACATAATACTCGTGATATGTGAAGCCTTTCATATTGTCAGCTGGTGCAAACCTACCCCCTGTCTGCTAACCGATTTCCATGAAGCCCATTCCCCAGAATTCCAGGAAATCATTGCGGCTCTGGCTGGTTGCCATCTGCTTGTTGTAGCAAGGTGAGTAGTATGTATGCCTGGCAGTGCAGTGTGTGTTTGAATGCAATATATTGTATGACCATATTGTACATACTAACCCTTTAGTGACAAAGCAGATGAAGCGTAAATATCAAGTATGTCATCTGTTTTCCATTGAAAAAATTGTTTTCTGAGGGGTGGGGGTGGGTTAGTTTATTGCAATCCCTCCTATCAAAACATTTCTGCCTAAAGTCTCATTCTCATTACAACAGATAAAAGCTTTCTTTTCCCCAAAAATTGAGCACTTTTGGCATAGACCTGACCTGGCATGGCAAGCTTTTATCATTTCTGCACAATCGTTTTGATATCATGATTTCCCAAATGTCCATAAATCTAAGCACGATAAGGATTATGTAACTTAATTTTGCAGTAATACTGGATTGTTTGATAAAGAAATACATATAGCTGTTTTGCAGTTAAGAGTCCCTTTGACCAGTGATACAACCCCGGGATATAAAAGGAGCAGTTTCGTTTTTTGATGGCCAATACCTGGAAAATCAGATGATATGAATCCAAATTTCAAAACCATTAACAGAATAGATTCAGGCAGTTGGCACTTTTTTTTCAACAGAATTTCAAATTTATAGTTATGTAGATTTTGTAAGAAATTGCAACGTGGGGAAATTGATGACAGTTTCCTGCACCACTTGGTCTAGAATACGCCGAAATGGTTGGACCTCCCCTCAGGTGACACCTTTGAAAGCAGGACATCGTGGACAGTGGTTTGATTTTCACGAATAGACATTTTCAATTCAATTTCACCTCTGTAAACAGAACACCTAGCTGTCTATTACGGACTGCATTTTGTCAGAGTCCCAAAGGTGGCTTCAACGAAGAGGTTCTATTTACTGACAGTAGCATTGATTGATTAGTTTGAACCCAAATGATCATTCAGCATTGCGATATTTCATCACTGACAGACTTCCAGGATATGACCATCATAAACTGCCATCAAAAACCGATAGATCCTGCATATACCCCATGGATCATTAATTTCCGATCTGGGGCATGAGCTTGTGGTGTCCTCAATGATAGACATGATTTAACACATCACCAAATGCTATGAAAGTATAATTGTGCTCTTTACAAAACAGAGTATTTGGTTCATGTCTTGGTCTAAAAGGTATTGCTGTTTGTGTGAGGTTTACCGCTCAGAAGTTGACACCTGATGTCGGCAGTTCATTATTACACGGTGACATATTGCCTGAACAATTCAAAGACGATGAATGATATGACAGGCATTTTATAGGCAGCCGGGCTGGGGGTATTCTGATACATCGGAGGGGGGGAGGGGGTCCAATCAATGCAACCATCCTCTTTTGTGAAGGAAGTATTCTGATTCAAGTGTCATCAACATTTCTGGAGAAAAAATTGAAATATCAATTATTTCATGGAAACTCCATATATCCGATAAAGATTTAATCTGGGGTACCCGACAGAACCATCCTCTTCCGTGTAGGAAATATCAAATCGAAACCTTTTCGTGTGAATTTGGAATTAAAATTCACGCGTACTGGGTAATGGAACATAAAAACAGATGATTAGAAGTGAGTTAAAACATAATTTTCTCTTCCACATTTCATTCTGATGAAGTTTGTAGGATGGGGACCTCCCAGGATGCACTTGACATCCCACTATCTGAATAGCCAAGTAACTGGAAAATGTAATGGGGGAATAAAATCGGCACAGAATTGGAATTTCCCCGATTTTATGATACTGCACTTTAAATAAACGACTTGTTTGTGTTAGCAGGTGATTCCTAGTAAAACTGACTTCTCTTGAGTACATCTGCTCCCCTGGCTGTAATCAGTAAAACTAAAAAGTGGGTCTTTTTTGGGGTGTTGCGGTGAGCACGGTCGAATTTGCGATATCAACTCTTTTTCAAGCCTGATGCGGATTCGGAATTATGTGAGAGGATACATGTACCAGTACACCTTTTCTATTTCTAATAATGATCATTATTTTATTACTTTCAGATCATTTATAACGAAAAGAATTCACTGGCACGGGGCTGTAGCAAGATGGGAATCGCGTTCCTCCCAAGGGTTACGAAACATGAGTTTTATTAGACTGCTGGAGGCCAGTGGTGGTTTTCACCCTCACCTCCATGATAATAAATCTAGAGGGGGGATCGAGTGCCTCCCTAAGGGTCAAAATAAACATGTTTTCAGTCTGATGGTTGCCAGTAGTGGTGTTCCCCTCCCCCATGATAATAAATCTAGAAGGGGGATCGACTGCCTCCCTAAGGGTCATCAAAAACATGTTATCAGACTGATGGAGGCCAGTAGTGGTGTTTTTGACCCCCCCCCATGATAAATAATCTAGCCATGGGCCTGTACATGTAGCTCAGGCTTTGGCTAAGGGTGCTTGCAGGTACATGTCCGTAAGGGGGGGGGGGGGGCAGCAGTGTGAAGAGATCTTACAGCCCTGGGGAGAAAGCCTTGTGAATAGAAGGTTCAATAGGATAGCCACGCACCTGTCCTTTAAACCACACACGTGAGAGTATAATCTTGAGAACAATTTCTTTCTCGGTAACAATATGACTATGATTGTTGAGTTTACGGTACATGGGATGAGTCACCTGGCTAGTTATCGTCAGAGCAGGACTTATTCTTTAAGTTTAGTGTCACACCGGGTCAAAGCAATACTATTGACCTATTAGATAGAGGATAAAAAAAGTCTGTAATCTTAAGAATAATTACTTTCTTGGTAAAAATATGATGATGATTGTTGAGTCTATGTTACGTGTGATGAGTCAGTTATCACCAATTTTACTATCAAACAGTTGCTATATATCACCAACGTATAAATAGATGTCATTCATGGAAATGTCTGTGCCATGCCGAGTTCATTGTAATGATTTGGACCCATCCCAATCTCACGCCAGGATATCAAAACAATAACTCAGGAAAGACACATTTCCTTAAGAAGTTTCAAGAAGCACATCATCAATGACATCAAGTTTCAAATGAACGTGTTAAATTTGGGTTGAAGAAAAAATCTGTTTATTTGTGCCAGAAAAGTGTACACAATATCCTGATCTTGATCTTTTCATTTCCTACTCAGAATTTGGAGTCACTGGTAAGGCCTATGAACCGAACTAAGCATGCCCAGGCCAGTTGTCATGCCAGAGTGAAACAACTTGAGTGCCCCATCTTACCCCTTTGAGGTCAATTCCACCTTTTTGACAGACTGCTTAAACACATTTTAAGGGGACTTTACAATCTCAGAGCCTTGTGTGACAACAAGTGAGTGTCCACAAAACAGCAGGCAATGTGTTGATATAGAATTTGTCTCAATGCAGGGTAGATTTGGATATATGAACTATGTGTATGGATTCTTCATTCCTTTCCCATTCCATTCCAAAACAAAAATGTCCTTAACTTCAAACCATTGATAAATATCAACATGGCAGACTAATTAAGTTAAAGTATGTATAATGTTTTAGATGTCACAGAAGCACCCCATTTTGTCATGCACTTGTGGTTTTGAATGAGTCTCGTGCGTCAATGTTGTTTGTGGGTGGAGTCTAACCAGACAAGTCCAGGATATTGCGGATGTGAGATTTATGTTCCAATAATGAGATCCAATATTTCATACACTGCACCAGCAATGATCTTGTTTACAACACTGTTTCATGGAACAGGGAGTACCAAGGCTGTCCATATGTTGTAATTAATGTGTCACATTAAGGATGTGTCTCTTATGCCTAATTAGGCCATAAATTCAGGAGTTAGGATCCACTGAGACATTAATCCGATAAACCCGGACTTTGGCAAACACATAACATGTTACTCGAGAATACGTGTTGAAGTGCACTTTGAACAAGAGATTTATATCCCAGCGACCTCTGATAAGAATCGCAACAAAAAAATATCCTGGCCACGGTAAAAACTGGTAAAAGCTGGTAAAAGCTGGTAATAGCTGTGTCTTGATATTCATGGTAGGAGGTAGCATCTTTTCTCATTTTGTTCATGGAATTTCGTTTCCAGTTGGCAACACTCATGGGACATGCTGTACCTTTGAAACATAACATGCCTAAAGAGTACTGGTATCTGCACCTATTGAACGGAGACAAGACCACAATTGATTTTTTTAAGCCTTTTAGCAGTTAAATTGTCAATGTTTGACCGCGACGCATCAAATACTGCGTGGGGTTGTGAATCTGAAATTTAGATTATGTTATTCCGGACAGTCGGGCAAGTAAATGGTGAAAAATAAACTGGTAGTTGACCACGGAACTTTTTTGATAATCGACAAATTAGACAGACTTTGTTTGATATTTCCACTCTTTTCAGCCAACTGGCAGAAAAAACTCAAAACACGCCCCCTCTAACCCAATTAGCAAAATTCGAAATAAATTTTTTCATCAAATAATTTCTTTATATCTGTAGACTTGCCACAGCAAATATTTTTTCAATACCTCTCCAAATATGTACTTGAGAGTTAAAAACATGCACTCGTCTAATTGATAGGCCTCGACCCTCTAACCTATGAATATTCATTAGTGGTCTTGTCTCAGCGCTGTCCTGAACTGTCATTTTTTAAACCTTTTTCTCCGTAATCCGTAAAACCTCCACCCTTGAGAGCGTTGAAAATGTCACTGTATTTTTAATTTGCCGATTTTTTTACAAGTGTCACCATCTCCAAACTGCCACTTGATTCGTCCCAGTAGACCTGAATTGATTAGGACCTGTTTGTTTTCTTGAAATAGCACGCGATATGTCAGGACAGATCCAGCCCATCCTCGAAGCTATGACAGGTTTTTTGTTTTGTTGATTATCTGGTTGTTAGAGATACTGCCCCTTCTACTGGAACTGCTCCAAAAAAAAGAATGTCTGATAAAATGCTTGAAATGGGTGTCTATAAAAAAAACTCCAGAGGCCTGAAGTCTATAAAACAAAGACCCCTATACTATAAAACAAGGACCCACTATGAAATGAAGACCAACTATACCAAACTCCAGAGACCTGACTTCTATAAAACAAAGACCCCTATACTATAAAACGAGGACCCGCAATGAAATGAAGACCCACTTTACCACATAACAAAGATCCTCAGAACTTGTGAAGCTGTGTTAATTACCTAATGAAAAGTTATGATGAGATACGACACCACTAAGGTGATTGTTAGGGAGGGTCCTAATAGTAGGAAAGGGTTGTTTGTGTTTATAGATTTTCAAAAGTCATATGACACTGACATGATGATGTTTGAGTGTAGTCCTCAAGTTATGATAAGACGAGACATTTCCTTGGTGATTATCATAGAGGACCTTCATTTCGTAGCGTAGGGATCTTTATTTGACAGGTGTAACCGGAATTTCGAGATAGGTAACCGGTATATTGATTTTAATCGCCACCATTTAGATACTTCCCAACAGAACCCAACCTATCAACTATCTGGAATAGGGAACTGGTCCTATTCCTTGAAATAGCTGTCAACTTACAGTAGAACCTCTCTATTAAGGACACCCTTGGGACTGACAAGTGCTGTCCTCTATAGAGAGGTGTCCTGATTAGAGTGGTCAAAATGAATGGAAACAACCGATTTGGGTCCAAAACTAGTGTCCTTAATAGAGAGGTTGTCCTTAATAAAGATGTGTCCGTTAAGGGAGGTTCCATTGTAGTTGCAACACCAGCTCGCCCATCCTGGAACCAAAAAGTGTCGGTTCGATGATTGTCATTTTATTGGAAATTTGTTACGTATTGATTGACCTCCCGGGGTAATTGATCAATTGCGATCTCCCTCCGAACATCACATCCTCTTTCGGCCGTATTGTTGTGCCGGGTAAGCTTTTACACGCCACGATTGGGCGTGTTGTCAATAAAATCATTCTCGGAACTGATAATCACCCGGGTGCTTAGACCCAACTAATGATTATGTATCCCTTGATAATAGCTCATTAAATAGTAATTCAGATTCCATGGAAATGTTCTTCACACGGTTTGTGGTTGTCCCGGTAACAAATAATCGCTTTGAGCTATAAGAGTCCCATCAGAATAATGAGGTGTCTTTTTTGAAAAAATTTATAAGTGCTCTATTGCAAGATCACTGTCCTATTTGTACTCTGAGGCAGTGCCTGTTCGAATAGCTTTTACACGCGACACCACCATTCACTTTGTCACTGTCTGATATTTGTCTCCCACAGGATGATTAGGATCCTATTATCTATACGACCTTGGACGTCAGATCACATATCAATCATCTGTTAATAGCGGGTGATGCGGTCATTTGTCACAGGATTCCACTGAATCACATCCATGTTATGACCAGCTTAGTTCAAGACAGTACATAAAGGTGGCAGCATCATTCAGAGCTTAGATTTCACCACAGATCACTCCTATCTTATCTTGCAGATTTATTTTCACATCTTCTTTTTTAATCATTTTCAAACATCTCATGCCCATGCTTTCTTTCTACTTTCAGGGTTGTATCGTCGAAGAAATACCTTGCAAGTCTGCAGTTTTGCGGGATGCTTCACCTAAACAAGGGTCCTAAAGTGCCACACCCTGGCCAGGCAGTGTTCCCTTACCTGGCCACCACACATGGGAGCTAAAGATATTGAGGGAAGGGCGGTGACATAAGATGGCCCAGTGGGCACATCCCTCCATTGGCCGGGTTGTCATCTACTAGCTGTTCTGGTGTACTGAGGTTTCAGACGCAAATTGGTTTCTGCTCCAAGGACCAGCCACAGGTAAGATCATCTGCACTTGGACCTCATCAGACACCATTGTACCTTGAAAGAAAATTGACTGCTTGCTTGAAGGCAATGGAGGCTGAGTTTGGATGTGTTACATAATGCCATCATCTAGCTTATTTTATATGGTGTCTTGTATGCTTTACACTAAAATTTAATTTGTTTCAACTCATTTATATTTCAGAAGTCGAGGTCAGACGAGGGATACAAGGAACTCAGGGATACAAGGGGCCCATTATACAAGGGACACAGGATACAAGGGCCACGGGATACAAGTTTACCTCAAACGACCAAAGAAAATAGGTCAAAGTGATTTTCTTGCTGACATATTACATGTGGTTATAAGGTGTTCCCCGTGACACCAACTTTATGACTATCTGGCCCGTAGTTAAAGAATGACAGCACTGACAAACAATGACAATGAAAGGTGAGACGCGCTGCCGTATTGCAAAGATTTGCAGTACCTGTGAGCCAAACATGCAAGGCAATCCAGCATGACAAGGAAAGCTGACACACGCTGCCTTATTGCAAAGACTCGCAGTACCTGTGAGCCAAACATGCAAGGCAATCCAGCATGACAAGGAAAGCTGACACACACTACCGTATTGCAAAGACCCGCAGTACCTGTGAGCCAAACATGCAAGGCAATCCAGCATGACAAGGAAAGCTGACACACACTACCGTATTGCAAAGACTCGCAGTACCTGTGAGCCAAACATGCAAGGCAATCCAGCATGACAAGGAAAGCTGACACAGGCTACCGTATTCCAAAGACTCGCAGTACCTGTGAGCCAAACATGAAAGGCAATCCAGCATGACAAGGGAAGCTGACACAGGCTACCGTATTGCAAAGACTCGCAGTACCTGTGAGCCAAACATGAAAGGCAATCCAGCAAGAAGTTAAGGAATATTACCACTACTTTGTTATTTGGATTAGCAGTGATTGAGATTAGACAAAAAAGTAGTGTCCAAGATCAATTGACCCCAAGGTACGATGCTATCTCCTGGTTTTCCTCCTTTTTTGGGCTTTCAGAGTGGTGCAGGAGATTACATACATAAAGTCATTATAAACATTAGCGCCCTCTGATTGTGTAGGTTTTACCCGGCTTGCGGGTTTCCTCCTACAGGACATTCCAAGTCACCATATGTCATCCTTGGAATGAAGTACAACAATAAAGAATTTGAAAAGAGAAAGAGACTTTTTTTCTTCTGATCAACTGGCCTCTTGGGAACCCCTTTTGGTGGTGTGACACAATGCCTGAATAGTGAATGTGAATGTCCTGAAACAACAACCGATGGGAATGATCGCCTGAAGGAACTTGCCTTCAAACCAGCCTTATGGAGACATGAACAACTCAAAACAACAACTGAATTTATCAACAGATTGGGAGAGATGTAATTTGATGATGATAATAATTCATTTTTTAAAGCCCCACTTAAAAATTTATTGTCATTGGCACTTTGCAAGTTGAAGAAATAAACATGCACAAGATTAAAAGTACACAAAGACACTTTATTTAGAACACTGTCAAAACAATCGATCTGCCTGAGATGTATAGGCAGTGCGGTCAAAAGCCTTGGAGAACAGACCGCCAGAGCTCTATCCCTGGCAGCTCCTTTCTTGGATCACTCCAAGGTTGGAGCTGAGTGAGCTCTAGTTTCTTGTCTTGGCCCCTGGAGTGGAAGCAGAAGATAGTCCGGGCCAGTACTATGCACGGCTTTGAAAGCAAAATTTTGAAATTGATACCTTACTTGACCAGGAGCCAATGAAAGTTGCATATGATCAAATCCGATAAATAAAGCAAAAGCTATGAAGAAGAAGAAGACATGGAACAGAACCTTTATGTTACTAGGTTGTGATTGTGACAGTCCTTGCCGTACAGGAACCTGGTGGACAAGATTGTGACACGGCCCTCACAATAAAAAAACTCTGTCCCTCTAACTCGAACTTATCCTTGCAGTATGATGACGTCCTGAGACTGTCGTCTCCATCCCTGTGGTATGGAAAGGTTGGGATGTCATCAAAGTTAAAGACAAGGTTGTGACACTGTCCTAATGTTGCACAGAAACTTGTGTCAATTTGAACTTCACCTTGATTTAACCCAGTATTGCTCGGAATTTAACAGTCATTAATCAATTTCTGCATCTCGTTCAAAACTGCTGGAGATGCACATAGCCCACTGCCGACTTGTCGGCGGTGAATATCAGTCCTAAAATCTCCTTTCACCGCCGATAACTCCCGCCAGGTAATCTGTCGGACGCACCATCATAAACCGGTGGCCAATCCAATTGCTCGAAACAAAGTACTTCGAATGACGGCCTGAATTGACAGTGCCAACCTCCGGATAAGGTTACCCTTCTTCTATACAACATGTACTGTGCATTTGGGTCAGGTCAGCATCCCTGGAACCGTTAATACTCATTGAACCCCTGGTCTTCAATTATGATGGCGTTCAGTGCGTGTCTCGTGCGCCAACCACGAGTGAGTGTAATGTTAGTGTTGTCGTGACATAGGACGCGTGGGAAAGGAAGGGAATGCAGGGAGACTACCGATAAACTAACAGCCCTTCCGACGACCGATCAGGGGGGAGTTATCAGCGGTGAAGGATGGATATACGCACAACGACGGTGGATCGGCATGACTTTTGCACTTGGAGACTTGTTTGTCCTTGTATGCTATACACTGGCAAAAGTGTCCATGCATGGACTTATGATCGGGATTTATTATCGATGTTTCATCCATAGGCCCATCCACGGATCCTTAGAGTGTCTGGTTACTCTAAGATGGATCTATGGTGGAGGATCCCCATCATAGATCCATTGATGGAATACAAGGTCGTATCTACCATGGACCCACATGCCGATCTACCTTCGTTGTGCGACTATCAAGCCCAAGCCTCGGAGCGCCGTCCCCCGGATTTGTCCTCGAGTTGAGTAACAAGAGCTGTCACAACCGTCGAATGCTAATACGACAGCATTTGCAGCCTATCCATTATACTACGGGGACATGTCACAACTTTTCAATGCCACTGCTGTCTCATACTACATGGACAATGTCACAACCATCTAATACCACAAGTGTTGAATCACAACCGTTCTATGAACAATGCCACTGGCACAACCTTTCCTATGCGGAGTGGACTTGCTTTAAAACCGTCTTACAACTCCCCAGATCACATTCGCAATGTCTTTCTAGACTGCAAGGACAAGTCAAAATCATATGGACGATGTCACAGGGTTCTTTATTGCAAGGACAGTGTCGAACTGCAATGTTTGGGGACACCATCAATATATCAGGAGACTTATTTATGGTGACACTGAAGTTACCATTATCTCGAAGTCTGTTTCATGATATTGTTATAGTGAAATGACAAATACACACATCAACGCTGGCCTGGCCCGCGTCCCACCACAAGAGATATTACGATGTCGATGTGAATGCCACGGCAGACTAGTATCCCAATGGTTATCGTACTGTAAACTTGGTCAAGAGCCGTTCCTGGTTTATTGATAGCAGCACCAGTTCACGATGCCGATCTAAATGCCTCGGTGGACCGTTATCCCAATGGTTATCGTACTGTAAACTTGGTCAAGAGTCGTTACTAGTTTATTGATAGCAGCAACAGTTCAGTATAGAAATTACATGACAGAGAATGGCCAAGTTGAATATAAAGTTTGAGCCCGGAGGGTCCGGTCCGGTATAGATAGAAAAACAAAAGGTGACAGAGAGTCCTCGGTGGTCACATCCTGCGATTCAGGTTTTTTTCCATCTTGACCCACAAGCTTTGGATGCACCCCGCCGACCCGGACTTTGTTCCACTATAAACGATGAGGGGAGGTGATACGGACGGAGTACCTCCGATTGTTCAAAATGGTTTTTCTTCACCCCTTCGTCATTTCGTTTGAAATAGCGAAAGGCGGAGTTTATTGAAAACCACTGGTTTTACCAGGATGCGGTTTTCATCGGACGGAAGCTTGTGCGATCAAGGACAAAAATAGCAGCGTGGGTGCCTGCCTGGCATAAATTTCATTTACGAAAAATGTTAAGTTGTCTCGCGGAAACATACCAGTGCAGTATAGTTCTGGTGAGGACAACGAACTTGGACAAGAACAAGACAGGGATAAGCTCCTTCCTTCGCACACTTCTCGGAATTACCTCACTGACATCTCCAATCTTTTGACGTCTTCCTAGAAGTACTGTCTCTTGTTGCCTTCAACTTTCCATCGCGACCGATTTCCAAGAAGGAAGAAATATCTCATCTCGGTTGCCATGGTAACCGTTAAACGTCACCAGTATCCTTCGTGCCTTGTTGTTGGCAGTAGCAGAAGAACATTTTTTTCGTGAGAATTCATAGCGTTTTTATAGATGTCGGTTGTTTCTTTCATCTGTCTGTTGGCCGTCTTAAAATGCAAAGGTTGGCCAATTCCTATACAGGGGAGATAAGAGAGGGGTAAAGTGCCAGGTCGAAGTGACTGGCTGTACAGAACGAAAACTTTGATCTCACCTTACGCTCCTGCCTATTGCATTGAGGCGTCAGGTCAGCCTGTCACTTGGTTTGATATGAGGACAACAGTGTTTAACAGTTGACGGGAACAGTTGACAGTGATATTGGACGACAATGTACATGCAGATGCGTCATTCAGCCGTAATTGATAACTTAGATGTTTTACGGCCGTCAGTAATTTACGATATCCCTCGGAGCATGGGCCGAGGCATGTCCTTTTTTTGAAGTGTTTATCTGACCCGAGAAAGGCCTCAGTTTAGACGTTGATTTTGCTATTGTCTTTATCCCCACAATTATCTTGGTAGGGCAAAGCGCGGTGATATTAATGTCACCGGGCCGTGACCTAATATCGAACCCAAAGACAGAATAGGCATATTTTCCTTGGGGAAAAGCTGGCATTTCTCATTTTTCAAAATGTCTGGGACGTTGGGAAAGGTAGGCTTTTAACTGCAATGCCGCCTGTGCCG
Organism: Lineus longissimus; assembly: GCF_910592395.1. Classification (NCBI taxonomy): domain Eukaryota; kingdom Metazoa; phylum Nemertea; class Pilidiophora; order Heteronemertea; family Lineidae; genus Lineus; species Lineus longissimus. The sequence continues at coordinate 18,063,706 of NC_088308.1, read as the reverse complement.
CGGGTGCGGCAGGAGCAAAGTTACGAAGTGATGACCATCATTTATGTTCGTCCACTTCGATACGATCGTAATATTATTTCGGACCGAAAGCTAATTCGCTAGGCCAATAAACCAATAAGTGGCACCCAGCCATGATTATTCTACTTTCCATTCGCTGTATTCTGTAAGAGCATCCCATTTTTCACCACTTTTTAAACAGGAATTTCCAATGATTATTTTTTTCAGCCTATTACCTGCAGGGCTGCTGTAGCATGGGGACACAATCAACCGCTTACTATCGAGACAGTAGAGGTAGCACCACCTAAAGCGCATGAGATCAGAATAAAAGTAGGTAAAATCATTCTCTTGGCAACAAAACGATCGATCCGGATTGGAGTGGATTTGTGGGTCTATTATTAAGGTGACCGATCTGGGCCCATTTTATATGGTCTGGTCTGGTTTCGTTTCGTTTGGTCTCGCTTTACGGGTGTAGCGGATTCTAAATGACGTCAGATGCAAAACAAAACAAAACATCTCATGTTATACTCGATATACACTGACGATATCACATGAAGTCAAACGAGATCCAGCAACTTGCCCGCAAAGGTCTGCGCGCACGGACAGCGCGTTTTTCACCCAGTCCATGTAATAGTAGAGATGTGTTTTTTTTAAAATCTTAAGTAGATTACCTGGTTTAATTTCCCGTTTAAAAATGAACTTTTATTGGCCTACTACATAGTATTGGAATAAAATCGTCAGAATGAAAGAAACCTTGAAAATTCTTGTTTTCTCTAGCTGGTGTCTGCCAGTATCTGCCACACAGATGCCCACAAGGTCTGGAGAGAACAGCCCGCCGAACAGTTCCCACTGGTTCTTGGTCACGAAGGAGCAGGCATCGTTGAAAGCGTTAGCGAGGGTGTCACGGCATTTAAAGCTGGTAAATAGGCAGGTTTCGCAACACTTAAGAGAAGCTTCGAACGAAGAAGTACAAAGTAATGTAAATGTACTTCATAGACTCAAAAATCCCCAATTCCTTGTACAACTGCTACTGCCGTACTGAAAATGATTTACGAGTGTCGCGTAGCACAGGACTTGCTGACACGACAGACCAAGGTTGGGCGTCGTCATTAATTTTTTCGTAGCGGTTGCGAAACCTGGCTAACAATACTGAAGAATTAACCCCTTGATGCTTGTTGCCATTATTATTGACTGTGGCAAACTGATTATTCGTCGCGAAGAAGACAGCCATTCGTAGAAGACAGAGGGTGTATGCGTAGAAAGTTAGAATCTTACTTTCAAGAATTCGTTTTAAAACTGTGAAAAGAAGAACACTCAGAACGTTACTGTGATGAGAGATTATTTATTAAGCTGATTGGCTGAATGATTGCAAGCGTCCGATAGTGATACACCAAGGTTTCCTTTGCATAGATAGTAGCATTATCTAAACCAGTAAGTCATTGCATTGGCTCTAATCGTATTTGTTTGTTGTTATTTATTCTATTTAGGTGATCACGTCATTCCCTGTTTCCAGCCACAGTGTCGTGACTGCAAAGTATGCAGCGATAATGACAGCAACCTTTGTCTTAAAAGAGAGTAGGTTCATTCGGGTGGCGATGGCATTGTTGTACTGTCGTTGCGATTCAAATTAATCTACCGGTTGTAAGCCGCCTGAAACTGACAGCAGAGTCACCCTGAATCCAATGTGTCTGGTCAAACGTGAGGGGAAACATCATTGCCAGTGTAATAGGAATCACCTCTGAAAACGTTTATTCCCTTTAGTTTTTTTGGTGCTTGTATAGCTGGGAGTGTCTGCAGAGAGAGTGTATAGATCTAGGTTGCGATGACCCTCCTTCTGCGTAATATCACATTTCAGCCATTCTTTTTCTAGTAAAACAAACTGGGCATGTCTCCAAAGAGATGGTACGTCTAGAATAACCCTCAAGGACGGCCGGTCCTGCAGGCAGATGATTGCCTGCAGCACATTCAGTGAATATACCGTGGTACCAGAGATCCAACTCACCAAGGTTAGTCAGGCATTCTTTTGTCCGCATATTTTGCTGTTGGTGGTGTCGAGAGCTGAACCAAAATATTTCACACAATTTGTTCCTGAGAATCGTTTTAGACACTTGCAGTGAATATACATGTATACATCCTTGTGGACAGCACTTCGTTTTTTTTAACAGTGAACGACATTTTCTCTTTGCCAGAGGGGGAAATGGTATCTTGAACCCCCTGAGTATATACCCATCATGCAAGGCTGGACGAGATTCATTGATAGCCGTGCGGTTGGTGCGGATATCCCCACCATCTAAGTATTAAAGCATCTGGACGGTAGATGGGCGTCATGATACAATCAGAGTTTGATGTGAATCTTCTTTTCAAATTTCAGATCGATGAGAAGGCTCCCTTGGATAAAGTTTGCCTCATAGGCTGCGGTGTCCCCACTGGTTACGGTGCGGCCGTGAATGTAGCCAAAGTCAAACCCGGCTCCAGCTGTGCTGTATGGGGCATGGGCGGTATCGGGCTGGCGGTAGTCATGGGCTGCAAGGCTAACGGTGCAACGAAGATAATAGGCGTTGACATCAACTCGGCCAAAAAGGAGAAAGGTACACAAAGAAATTGTTATCCAAGTTTTCTAAAAACAATGCGAATACACTGATTTCGAGGAGACGTGTTCAGAATCAGCTGTCGTCTCTATAATCAAACTCGCCCAGCATCTCATTCCTGTTCCAGCTATGCAACTGGGATGTACCCACTTCGTCAACCCGACAGAACACACCAAGCCAGTCCAGGAGGTGATTAGCGACATGACAGATGGAGTATTATGTGACTATACCTTTGAGTGTATTGGCAATGTCAACATCATGGTAGGTTTTTTTCCACTCCACCCACCAGAAAATCTGAAAAGTTGTCACCACTTTATCAATAACATTGAACTATACGTTACTTTTTTTTATGGTCATATGCCCTTTTGTGACTTTACCCTCTCTACGACTCTACCGAAAATAAGGTGGATTCCCAAATTACACTTTGTAATAATTTTTTTGGTTTCTTCAGACAACAGCCCTGCAGTGTGCTCGCCGTGGCGGTGGAATGTCCGTGATCATCGGTGTCCCAGAGGCTGGCAAGACGGCTGCCGTGCCACCTCTTGATCTTATCTCTGGCCGACTCTGGACAGGATGCTACTTGGGAGGTATGTGTACTCTGTACTTTTGACTCAAGAATAATCCTAACCCTATTTTGCCTAACACACGCAAGCTCAACAAATAAGGCTGCTTCGCGACGACATTTCGCCGGATATCCGAACCTTTGAAAGTCGACCTTAAACCACTTGCGCTGTCCATCGCGAATGTTCCCTGGATTGTCTTTTTTCTATTCCTGCCAGGTTACAAGTCCCTAGACGGGATCAAGCTTTTGGTCGATGATTTCATGCAGGGGAAGATACAGATCGATCCACTCATCACCCATACCATTACACTGGATGAAATTAACAACGGCTTCGACTTACTCAGAGAAGGAAAATGGTTAGTAAGAGGACAATCGGGTAGATGATGAATTAATATAGGGCTATACGTGTACTCTGTGTCCAATCAACAATTCGGCGAGTCCGAGGGATATTCCTGACATGTCGAATTACACTTTCCACTGAACTGAGCGAGCAAGAGGCTAGAGGAAGTATTTCTAGGAGACGAAATCATGCTGGTGGCTACCGCTTATACGGCGGGAGTCTATCCTATGCGTACATATTCCACACTCGCAAACTCTTTTTAAAAATACGCAAGGAATTTCTTTTTGAAATACGAAAATATTCTTGAAATAAACAACATACATACACTACATCTTTTTCCTTGCAGTATTCGGACAGTCATAAAATATTAAGAGGATGCTTGCCAAGGATTATGCCCATAAAGCAACGACCGCCACTCTGTCGTTGGGCACATCCTCTGACCGCGCAGTGAAGGACAGCAAAAAGAAATAAGCAACAACGTCATTTAGAAAGGGGTTTTACGATAAGCCTGATTAATGCCGCTGGCAGCGTATCCCGGGAGTTTTCAGTCATACTCCCCTCTCTACAAGACGTAGGATTGAAAAACACGGAGTCTCAGAATGCGGCTGGCTGTGTAGTAATGATTTCTCAAATTGACGTGGTCTGTGTCCACCAAGGCAAATAGGACATCCTACGATAAAGACAGAAAAAAAACAGTCACTGACTGACGTCTTCCGTCCAGATCCAACCGATATCGATTTTATTTTTATGTCGATATGTAAAGTTACGTTCTTCAAGCAGATTGAGGAGTGTCTGTACGGAGACTAGTACAGTTTTATGAAGAAATTACTGAATAAATTGAGATGTAAAACAGTGTCGTCTCAGCTTGTCCTTTCCTACCGATGGATAAGGCGGAAATAATGAAATCACACGGTGATGGCCAACAACTTGGGTGTGACGACTTCGTTTTATCCGTCTTATGAACACCTGCAGGTCCAATTTTGAATTACAAAACTTATTGTACTGGTTCAGGTGGACGATACGAAAACGTTCGATAATTAGTTATTAATCGAACAGATTATTACTAGAGGACAATAATTTAACTTCGGCCGGAGTTGAAGTCGGAAGGTGCGCAAGCTCTGTCATATCGACTGCGAAGCAGGCCAAGGAGGCTTGAAGAGAGGGCAAGCCGATACTATGAGGTAAGGGTGTGGGCCTTATTGTAAAATTACCTTGGGTGAGAGACGCGCAGATGTGAAATAATCATGTCATAAGTTTCAGTAGTGTACGTTGACTGCCCACAGTGCGCTTTATCCGTTCACCACCTACTCCCGGCGCAGGTTACGAACAGCATTCTACCCACAATAGTTCAAAGACTGTGTATATGAAAAAAGTGCTGGAGCCGAACCTAGGTCACCCCATGCAGGAACAGACAATGCGACAAAGAAAACAGTGATACTGCATGAACTATGGCGCGAAATTTAAAATTCGCGCCGCATTTCCCTGCGCAATTCTTTGTGACGTCATCATATAGGCATTGGTGTGTGGTCGTCATTCCATTCTCGTCATTCAAGCGATCTGGGCACAATCGCGAGAAGGAAAAGGAATTTTGTGGTATTTTTGGGATTGTTTTTGTACATTTCTGGTATTTTTAGAGTGTTAGGGTAGGTTGACTTTGTTCTTCAGAACGCTTTCGATCGAGTAAAGGTCGAGATTGCAATAAAATTAATGGATATGAAGAATTGTGTGGAAAATCTTGCTTGAAAATGGGAGTCAAATCTGAAAAAGTCGCCCATTGAGCCTTGAGGACGACGAAATAAAACCGGTCAACATTACCCAAGTTGCCAACAGGGTGCCTCCCACACCCACCACTACCACCACCTTCGCAAATCAACGATCCATTGCAGTGTCAGTACTGCAGATCCACGAATCACATTGACATCCTCAATGACTTCCCCCCTGCTGGCCCCGCCCGGTGCAGCCTGGCCTGGCGGGGCTCGGGCCAAAGCCCGAGTTAGGCAGGCTCTTTCACTTTGACTTGTTAATGTTCGCATAATCATTCATTATTGACTTGAACGGCCTGCTGAATCTTTCACACCACCAAAACGTCTACTAACTAGGGGAGGTCTTACGAACAGTTGCACATTAATCAAAGCACAGCTGGTCACTTCAAAACACGTATAGGCCCTAATAATAAATAGCCAGGTCGATACGAACAAACAGTTATTAAGTGTATTGAGCCATTGAGGTAGAGGCGAATTTGACTTACTACCATCCACTGTTCCCAGGGCCTGCTGCTACCAACGTGACCAATCGGCGGTTTAGCTGTTCAGGTTATCTCATTTTCTGTTCGCGTGACATCACTTTTTCAACTAGGTATAAGCTGACAGTTCACTTGTACAATACAAGCCATGGCCGGACATTATTGTCATACAGGTAGTCAATTTACGTGTAGCCGCATCCCTAGTGTTCTCCAGTGACCACAAAGCCATTTTTCAGGGTGGCCCATCCTACTTTGGCAGCATACACCCAACCTTGGAAGTGCCACCCTAAAGATATCAATATAGTTTTTCATCCTTGTCAGCACCAGCAATCAATCAATGGAATTATTATGTACAGATAACAATGGATAACCCTTTTTAAACTGCTTTTATATTGTCCTCAGTGAATTTTGTCAACAGGTACCATAAATACATGTAAATACATGTTAAAATGTAGGAGAAGCTCTTGATCACATGCAAATTCAACTCGATTCCAAGAGAGAGTGTAGGAAATTGTGGTAGTTAAAGCACAGACTGTTTATATCTTTGAATTGTGCATGTTGATGTGTACTACATGTAGACAGATCTATATGACGTCAGGTCTATCACAGAACAAATTCTGCCAACCTTACTAACAATGCTCTCTTCAGAGTATGAGCTCAGATTAAATATGATGATGAATTGAATGACAATGACGTTGCAAATAAAAATGGTGTTTATAGACTTTAGAAATGATTTGTGTGTGGCCTATAAACGAATACATGATGATTGTATTGTTGTACTGTATGTGATTTGAAATGTCAAGATCAGACTACCTCTACAAAATGTAGTGGTTTAAATAACTGTTTTGTTCGGGTACCACCTCGGTTATTGTTCAAATTTGGGTCAGATTAGATCATTTTCTGGAATCTTGTCATGTTTGGGGTAATGAGGTCAGTAGGTTACATGTATGGTATGTGTCAAGAAAACTGTTGATTTGAAGTCTTACTAATATGTGAGTTTTAAATATTGTATAGCTGAGACAAAAAAGATTGTCTACTTTTGATCTTGAATAACTACCAAAATATAAAATTTAATTTTTACCAAATTTCTGCTACATGTATCCCTGTGAGTCACTGAGTGTGATCAATACTTTTGGTTTCAAATTTGAGCTCATCATCTGACCTTTTTTTGTGTGCCACCCAGTAGTAATTCTGTAGCCAAATGCAGTGCATGTCCTGTTTTCTTCGTCATCATACATGTGAATTTAATGTGCTTTTTCAGGTCTAACTAATTCATAAAGATGGCTGATGCTCCACCCCCGCCATACCCTGGTTCAGAGAATGAAAAAGGAGGTAAGAAAGAAATGATAGTCTTGGAGTGAAGATTCTGTGGGTAGGACAGGGTTACATTTTCATTTTAACAAGAATGGATAAATGAATGGATATTATCTACCTTGGTGAACAAGGAAGTCATGTCGTATACATGTACCAGGAAATCATCGAATAGAACATCATACCCTGCATCGGGGAAAAGCAAAGGTTCGGGTTAAGTGTCTGATTAACAACATGTACATCATGAAGGTAGTCCTGGTAGAGGTAGAAGTTATTATCCAACTTCACGCTTTAAACCCGGTCAGTGTAACTTTTTAGTACACTTTAGACGTGCTGCTCATTCAGTGCCACACCCTGAGCATCTTTGATCGCACCGATTTGGTGGATTAAGTCGAACAGTTTTTAAGATAAAGAGGCCTGTCTGGCAGTCTGGAGACTCATGCCGCCGTTGGGGTTCAAACCAGGGACCTGGAACCCAAAATATGAACTCTAAAGTACAAAATGGAACTACTGTTCAGCAGGCTATAAAAAATAGTAAAAACTAGGCACATGGTATTGGTAGTGCCTTTCAGTGATATGTGTGCTGGTGTACAAATCTACGTATATTAATGTTCTTGTTCATCTCTCAGCCTGCTGCAAATGGAGTTGACCTGTATCTGTTGGGACCATTAGGACTTTCCCTTGATAACATTTATTGATTGAATGATATGTCAAATGGCCCCAGTCATTACATCAGTTCAAATGGTAGTCATGACATTCTGATACATTACAGTGTGCTTACTCATAAACTGACACCGCACAGCGATAGCGTCGTTAACCCTTTGGGTCCCATTGCGCCAAGTTAACTTTGAGGGGATGCGGTAGAAAAAGCTACTGCAAGTGCTACTGTGCTTTCACCCTGTAGTTTAGAGAGTATAGTCTAAAGTAACCCTACACAGTTGGTTGAAGTGTACAATACAAGATGATGTGCACTGTCAAGGGCACGACAGGGTTGGGTGGGTTGTAAAATCATGTAGGTTTTGGCATGCTCTAGCAAACAGGTTCATATCCCAAATTACCTTTTTAAAAATTCAGGGCCCCCTTTAGACCAGCATCAAGCTCCTGTATATTACCCAGGAGGTGAGTTAATTGTTGGTTGATTGTTTTGATGAGTCAGTTGTTGTAAAAGTTTTAGAAATTTAGTTTTGGCATACTCTAGCAAACAGGTCCATATCCCGAGTTACCTTTTTAAAAATTCAGGGCCCCCTTTAGACCAGCATCAAGCCCCTGTATATTACCCAGGAGGTGAGTAAATTGTCGGTTGATTGTTTTGAGTCACCAGTCAGTTGCTGTGAAAGTTAACATTTGTAGAAATAGTTGAACATTGTGTTGTAATTTTCTTACTTTGTATGTCTTTTGTGATGCTTCATGTAAAATGTTACTTTTTCATACAGTTTGATGATAAAAATCAACTTTCATTTCACCTCAAAGTCGAAGACTTGAAGGCAATGCATGTTCTTGTTCTTCTTGTTTTTGGTTGGAAAAGAAATTTCGCCTCAATCAAGTACTTGTTGGCAGGGCAGGAATTTGGTTGAATTGATTTTTGGGTTGATCATATAGGCATATGCTATAGGTGGGACATGCTAACTACATGAACTACATAATAATATTGAATTAGCTGTTGGTGAGTGGGTTTACTTGCTGTCAGATTCTCAATTTGTGAATTAGGTATGTGCTGAACAAAAATTTTAGTGGCTCGTGCTCATCACCAAACAAAATCCATAACCTACGTTTTAAATTGCCGACAGACAACACCATTTTGAAGTTGGTAGACCTACAATACAACTGATTGGCAAAAAATTATGTCGTCGATTATGGTGATTTCATACGAATGACCAAGATTCATTTTACCTAGGTCAGCCGGAGATTTTGATGAAATTTTTGGTCTGTATTTTGCTGTGTAGTTCTACATGTATTTCAATTCAACTTGAATTGAAATACATGTGTTTTACATACATTGTAATACAGTCAAACGTTTGCACTCAATACTTTTTGTTTGTGTATTTAGATCCTCAGTCGTTTGGCTTTTTCAGCATTTTAAAATGAAATCAGGTACTTCAGACTTCTCTCATAGTCGTTTCAATGCTTTGTTCAGGAGCGTGAAGTGTTCTGAAAGTCAGCACAGCCTGTAAAATGTCAGTACGGATGATAGATTTAAAAACATTCTCATTTGTACGCTAAAAGTAAAATGTAGCATAATATCTGACAAGCAAAGATTGCAGGGGATGATTCTACACCTTAGGCTACAGTGAACCACACCCATACAGTATGGGGCCAACCATTGATTTAGTATGTACGCACTGAAGGGGGAGGGGTGGGTCTTGGAATTTTGGGGAAAATGCATACACCTGTACATTTTGACCTAAATCATAAACGTGCGTACAGGGGGGGGGGGGGGGGGCTCTCAAAATCCCCAGTGCAGTTTGATGTGTACACACTTTAAGGATGGCCCCTATCGAGTGTCTCACCTTGAATTATTTTGCAAAGTGTTTGAAATATGATTTAATTTTTGATGACCCTATCAATATTGGTCAAATTATTGGACATTCAACACCTTTGTCTTTTAGGATCATGCCTCTTTTGTTGTCGTCTACATTTATGGCTGTTGTATGTAGCACAACACATTACATCTACATGTTGCACAACACATTACATGTTGCACAACACGTTACATCTGCATGTTGCACAACACGTTACTACATGTATACCTGGTTGGACAAATCATTCTGAAATTGGTTGTGTCACAAAAACCAATTCGGTACAAAAGAGGCAAGACATAATCCATTTTCAAAATGAAACATTGTAACCAGTGTCCAAGGCGTTTTGTTCAATCTGATCCTTGGCTTTGCCACCAGGACTGAAGCAAAACTAGTACTACATGTAGACATTTGATAGTCGACATCTTTTTGGGTTTAAAGATTTTTCATGATACCAAAGATGCAAGTTTTTGTTTCAGGTTATCCACCACAAGGTTATCCACCACAACAGGGAGGCTACCCAGGCGGACCACCACCACAACAGGGAGGCTACCCCGGCGGACCACCGCCCCAACAGGGCTACCCAGCCCCGCAACAAGGAGGGTATCCTGGAGGACCACCCCCACAGGGTTACCCCCAAGGAGGGCCACCACCTGCAACTTACCAGCCTCAAGGCTATGCTGGTGGTATGTAATAAGGTCATATCTATAGTGCTACTGGTCTGCAGACGTCATTCTAAGTCCTGCGTGCGACAAGAAACTCTCATTTCTGTGATGTTCCATAAGTATTTCTTCGATATAATCGCAGGTTTCTGTGGCAAGTGATTTTACCTAAAGGCATATAATCTTTTTTTGCATTTAAAGCTCCTTATTCAACCCGCTTTGATTCATTTCAGGACAACCTGGGACGACAGTTGTTGTCGCGCAGCAGCCTACAGCGCAGGTCGTCGTGCAGCAGTTCCGTGAAACTTCGGTCCAAACAGTTTGCCCTCATTGTCAGGCCAACATTATGACGGCAACGGTTTACGAGTCGGGATCCATGGCCTGGCTCATTTGCTGCATCCTCTTCTGGATTGGGTGAGTAGCTTTTTTTTGGAATGTTACATTTCTACGCACAAATTTGATCATTTTGATGAATGATGTATCCAAGACATTGTAATGTAATAAATGCTTATAAAAACAAGTTCCCGACTATTTCCGTACAGTTCGCTGCCAGTACTCTAATAGGAGTGTGTTCTGTTATCAATCTGAGAGCTACTTCCTTACTGATGAACTGACATTGTGGCCCAAATTCTGAGAAATACGTAATGCGCTTGACCCCATTATTTGTGCAGAATAGAGAATGTTTCAAATATCATTGATATTACACTGGCATTTAACAATTTGTTGGGTCAGAACTGTTTAGAATTATCATTTTAGAGTAACCACACCCAAGTCAGGCGATGATTCATTGTTCGCTAACTATTCATTATCTCATTAATCGGTTATATTGATTTATAAACAGCTGTAAAAAAATAAAAATCGCAGAGTTGAATGAGTGCCACCTATGTTCATTCTGTGTAACTGTAAGCTCTTGCATTGTACCCTTCTCTTACCATGAATTATATGATATACACTGCTTGAGGAATCAACTTCTGAACTTGCCAGGAATCTTGTGTAATCAGGCAGGTCTTCCATCTTAATAAGCAGGCCACCCCTGGGAATTGTGGCCTGAGAGAATGTACTTATCACATTTTAAACAAATACATATAAAGGTATTGTTTATCTAAAATAAAACGTGAATTTAGAATTAAAATGTCGAGACCAATTCCTGCCATTGTGGGGTTTATATTATCATATTTAACCACATGAGAAAAATTACCCTTCTCCCAAAATGTCCTGCCTCTATTTGGAGTGATGTCTTTCTTTACTGGCACACCACATGGCAAGGTCCGCTGCTTAGCGTATTATGCTGTGACATCACCAAGTCCCCCGGCAATGTGACACTGCTGTGAAGTCACAAATGTTATTGTTAGCGCTGGGCAGAACCTGTTCACATGTTCTACAGTGGAAATCAACCCAACGATCAAATTAGCATGGCCTAACACTTTCTGTTTACTTTCAGATGTGATCTTGGATGTTGCTTGATCCCCTTCTGTGTTGATGGAGCCAAGGATGTGATTCATTCCTGCCCAAACTGTCACCAAACTATATCTCGCTGGAGCCGTTTATAAGGTGGCCTAGCCGCGAGCGTTGAGATGCTTCGAGTCGTCGTGGAATCAAACACGGTTATTTTGGAAATGTAATGAGTGATTATTTTACCGAAGAAATAATTTCTGGTAAAAACTACTACACAAATCCTAGATTGATGAAATATGATATGAGATATTGAGTGCAATTTTGGCAATTTTGCACCTTGATGGCAACAGTGGCAATTTTGCACATTAAAGGCACTGCTGAACAGGTGCAGTACATCTGTAATAAGCACTAATGGCAATGCATTGGGTGTGCAATGAATACATCTTTTGTGACCTTTGTACACCAGATTTAAATCATTGTACACTAAGATCTGATAGAATTGGCACTAGAATACTTGAAAATAATGCAGTCAGTAATCAAGAAAATATTCCAGTGTTTTAAAAAATACACTAATACACATTTTGTTGCAATTAATCATCATCATTATTATTGTACCAATCATCAATTGAAGTCGTCTAGGATTTGTCTACTGGTATTGAGTTGACAATAATTTTTGATGGATATAACCTTTTCACCCTCGCATTCCTGACTGGACTCTTCCTTTGCACTAACTAGAAGAGTCCACACAGGGAAATTTGGGGGAAAGGTTAATAATGATACAAATGGTGATCTGATTCAAGTGATATCTGAAAGACATCTAGTTCATATTCCACAATGTGAACAACAGTATCTGTGTTTGTACAAAAATTAGCAGGTGGGCGCAAGTGTTGTGACGTCGATGCCACTTCGCTAGTGTTCATACTATCCAGTATCATCAATATCTCTCCGTGTGAATTTAGAAACGAAAAAGAGTTGTTAGTAGGCTGGGGTTAGTTTGTGGCCTTTTGTTTGATTTATAATATATTTGATCCCCAGCATCATTCAGGCACGAGAGTCTTCAGGCTATAGACTGAATTTAGACTTTTAGTCATAATTACCTAATGCATAATTCCATTAGGTACTGTAATTTCAGGCTTAAAAAGTGGTTTCAGGATTTCAGGATCTAAGTACTCTCGTGCCTGCATCATAACATATTATGTACAGGCCATTGTAATCACTCTAATGAAATTTTGATATGTATAGAAATAGTTATAAAATACATTGATGACTAAAAGCAAGTGTTCACCCGTTTGATACTTGTCGATATATTGGTAGTGTACTGCATGATTCTTTTCTAATGCCTGGATAGGCTGTATCATATATGTTACTTACAGTGTATTAACTCTCAATTGTAGAACCTCTCTATTAAGTACACCTTCGGGACTGACAAATGCTGTCCTTAATAGAGTGGTGTCCTGATATGAGAGGTCAAATTGAATGAAAACAACCAATTTGGGTCCACAACCAGTGTCCTTAATAGAGAGGTTGTCCTTGATAGAGAGGTGTCCGCTAAGGGAGGTTCTACTGTATATGTCTAATTGTACCCCGACTGAAATTCATAGGGGTTTAGGAATAACGGCTGTATACTTATTCAAACTTAGAAGAGAATTTCAATCATTTGTCTTCTTTTGAAATTAGACAATAATTTCGCCTCTTCAAGTTCGATGAAGGACCTCCCATGCTTCAGCATGTTCTGTGAAAGTGGTATAACACTATTGCGGCTGAAAGGCAATAAACAAAGTTATATGAACTACGAACAAGTGTTGTCCTTATTAGGATATGTCCTGATTACAGAGGTCAAATTGTATTGTATTAAAACGACAAATTTGGGACAAAAATCACTGTCCCTGCTGAAGAGGTTCTCCTGCTTAAACGGAGCTGTCCGCTAAGGGAAGTTTCCCTGAAAATATAATATCACCGATTCCTCCACCAGACCTTCATTGGGGATGACAAGTCATAAAACATGATATTAGTATGTTTGAAAAAAATATGAGGGCATTATTCAGTGTCACAGTCTTGGTAATTGATCATTGAGTTGATTTTTTCATGAGGTTCTGATAAAAAAATCTAGGATTTTTCAAAAGAAGTACGGATTGCTTATTGACAACTTTTCACCTGGTTGTAATTCTTTTGTCAAAAGATTGCAATTAGAGAAAAATGTGCTCATTTAAAAATATTGGTCTTGTTGGTATTGTACATGCATGTCTATGAATGTTGACAAAATGTGCTTGATGAGGCTTTTGTTTTGATTTTCCATGTAGTCTCATTGGAGTGGATTGTGTTTTCTCATTCTGTTCAAGGCGTTGGTCACAGGATATCTATATTTGTCATGGCCTAGTTTTGATTGAGGTTTAAGTTTAATGGCAGCTGTTTGCCGAGAGCCCTTTTAGAGTAGAAATTAAAGACTGCTTGGGTAGAGGTTAGGATACAGGGCACTCTTTGGTCCAGTTAAGCCTTTTAGGGGCAAAACCTTGGGCGATGTTGAGTTTGTTTTCGTCCGTAATTCTTTTTCTTCTCAGTTCCGTGACCTGGTGGCAGAGTTGGCATGGACATGTCCAGTTGACGGAGTGATTGAGTGAGTGGCTTCCTTGAGCTATATTGAAACTGTGTTATGTATCAAGTTATACTTGTATAAATGACCACACTGTACGGGTGAGTTGTATAGTTACTTGATTAGTTTGGAAGTTAAGGGATCGAGATTGTTCATTAATAACTTACTGATTTCATAATTTTTTCCCCCAAAACAAAGAGCTTTGCGCAGCAAACTTACATTTTTGATAGGGGTGATCTGATCTTGCAATTAAAAAATTTTTTTATTAGTTTCCGGTACACTATTTTTTCTTAAAATCGTTGTGGCTGGAACAATCATGATTTTTGGTAATCTTGTAATATATTTTATGCATTTAGTTTTTTTAAATCACCAAGATTAGTCTCACATGTGCTTGTACCGCTACTGCAAAGCATTGCGGTATAAAATTTGTGTTCACTGTATAATGCGTGGCCTCATATTTGATGACGACGCAGCGAATTGTACCGTTTTTTTGTTACATTCTGTAGGAGGAAAGGAATTCTCTTTGCATACACAACTGAATTGTTCAACTGAGGTGATGTTTCAATGTATCATGTCTATGGTGAAAGAAACTGCAGCTTTCGAAACATCTCATATACGGAAATCCACTCAGTGGTGTATGTACAAAGAAAACTCCACACCTATTGTTTAAACCACTGAACAAATTTCCAGGCCCCAGTTGTTTAAAACAAGGTAAGTTCAGTCACACTCACTGGCATTATCACCAATTAGACATAAGGGTAATGTCAAGTTGAAGCTAACACCAACTGAGTGACGAACCTTCTTGAACAACTAGGCCCTACCGATACATATTATAATCAAGTTGTGTTTCGATCAAATTTCACTACACGTACATGCAATTCTGGGTTTCTTACCGTTGTGTCAATCATGTATGTACAGTCAGCACCTGATTTATGTCTCTGATATACTGTCTTCCTTTATAAACTTCTCTCTGGTTTTGTGACCGTCTCAATTTTCATAAACTTTCTTAACTCTTTCCCTGCCACAGCTATTTTTAATTAATATCCCCCAGTTTGCCACGATTTCACTATTTTTACCAGATTTTCAATAATTTAAAAAAAACAACAAGAAGACATATATCCTTGAAACCTGTTTGATTTTCTTTGTTTCAGCTTACTCTTTCACCTACAAATTAGTTGTACTGCTTTTTTCCATGGTAGTCATTGAAACAATCACCTTTGCAGAGGGGTACTTTGCAGGTTTTGCTTCTATCAGCAGGAAACATGTGGTTTTTCCCGCCAGTTTCACTTGATGAAGTAACGAAATGCATGCATAGAATGAGCAGACCATCGTCTGCATGGAAGCCTAACACATCAAACCATTTCCAGGTTCAGTACCGACATGACCTCTGGTGTTATGACGGAGAACTAATAATATCGTTCTGGAACGAGTTTGGCAGGAAACGGGTGGGAAGTTGCAGTCGTTCTAGAACGAGTTTGGCAGGCAAAGAGTTAACTTCTAGCGTGCCAGAATTAAAGAAACAAACATCTGTTCCCTTTTTTTTCGCCCCAGATGAACAGTATTTGTTTTTTTGGCATCCGAATAATTTCGACATGCTCCCTCGACAATAAAGACAGGTTTAGTTTTAAATCTTGAGGCAAGAAGGTCATGGTACATGAAGGTAATGTCAAATAACTTCTCAGACTGGTGAACCAACCAGACGTTGCCTTGTACACTGTACCATTTTAGGGTCGGAGACTTTGTAGAATAGGAGTAGTGTTTTGCTGATGTAATTGGTTAAGGATTACTGCCTCCCTTATAATGCAGAGAAGACCAAGATAACTAAGAATGTGGAAACAATACTACAACACCTCATCTAGCATTAGGCACCAAATTTTGACATAGTGGGGTTTTACATAATGGCTGCTGTTTAATGATGACTATGGCAGCTATTGGCTGGGTGTTGCTTGATTTCTGTCACAAAGTACATGCTTCAAATAGGGCTCATTAGGCTTATAAATCGGGAAAAATCTGGTGACCTGTTTGAAATTTTAATTCCTTTATATCTGAAGTTCCAAATTCGAAGCTCCAAATTCTTAGTCTTGATCTGGTCGTGTTGATATTATTGTAACCTGAAGTGAATATTTGATTCTCTCTGTGCTGGATTATTGCAAGATATATATGTGATACTGCTTTTCACTGGATTCTTTTAACGGAGTGTTGATATTTGTCTCATTTGGCATGTTTGAATGAGAAATGTACATGTGTTCCGGATTAGATTTTGTCTGTATATTGTACCATAACCCACATCTGAAATGGTAGTTCTCATATCAAGAAGGAACCCTAACTGGTCTGGTGTCCATCATGAGTGGTTAGCCGCTGTATCCTGCTGATTTGGTCATTACAGTCTCTAATAGCAGCTTGGGCACCAAGAGTGATGGGATAGCTTTGTCCAGACTATAACTTGTCCTTTGGGGATCCTTGACTGACTGATTACTACTTATAGTGTACAATACCTTTTTTGCCTCATGTTTCCTGCTTTAAAACAATCAAAGTTCCTGGTGAAGTTCCTATTTCGGACCTTTCTAGTCAGTCTATGTTAAATTGAACTGCAACTCTAAGAACAAAAAATACGGAGAAATTACATTTCAGTCAAGACATGTTACAAAACTGGCAGAGAATCAGTTAATTATTTCAGTTCAACAGCAAGATTGAGATCCGCAACGAATTATGTATGAACATGTCTTAAATGTGAGCATCAAAATGCATGTTAAATTGGCTGTGAATGCATCATATTGAAGCTGGTTGTGTATATTAAGAGTCTGTGCAGATGACGTTTAGGGTCACAGAAAAGTGTGCCAACTTGACTGTCGAATTGTTGTCAAGTTATATTTTTGATCCATGTGGCACACTTGGTCATTGTGGTGAAGTGCATTGTGGTTTCGTGACGATGACGTGGTCCAAACTTGGTACCATTCCTTGTCCAAGTTATCATGGTGGATTACCAATCCAAATGGACATCTCTGCACAGGATCTAGCATCCAAACAAGTTGTGAATATCAGCCTTGCTGTCGAAAATGGTGATACTATGTGTGCTGTCGGTAAAACTCCACATCAAAGGGACAATATAGGCAGCAGCTAGGCAGGCAAGATAAAGTTACACATATTCGCCAATAGGGGTCTTTCACATCTCACAGTACGTCGAGATGATTCACGCTTGTGCGAGGAATACATTTATTGCTGAATCTGACATGACCCAGGGCCCATACTGTGTATATTAGTCACCTGAAGATGGCCAAATTAGCCCCTCTGCTCCTGCCTATAGCCCCCCTTTGAGGGCACCACATCAACAGAGGATGGAAAAAGAAAAAACAATTACCCATGTCACTGTCAAACATAGGGTGGCCTGATCAACGAGGCTGTACTTCTTAATATGTACATGTAATGCCTGTAATTCATATCACTAGTTTTGCCTGAAGTATATCGTACTACGTTTAAAACGATGTGTTGCACGTGTTTTTAATTGCGGAGATTTTCATTTCCTCGCTGTCATTTGTCTGTTGTATTCTACTGTACATGTACTTGCAACAACAGGTTGCTTTGTTGAAAAAAAAGATTGGATTTAAATTGTATTTTTTGTGAAAGGTCATGCTTTCTATTTGTGCACAAGACCCTCATTTTGAAAGCCCTCCTGCTCCCCAACATACAGTGGGCACGAAGTAATTATTCAATATTACCATATGAGGGATGAATGACAAGCCCCCAACCAGAGGTGTGTGAGAACTCTCTGTGTATCAATAAAAGCATGGCCACTTCTTAATCGCCCTTTCATATTCCACTTAATACTACTGTAGTGCTATGCTAGTCAGTGTTAAAACACTGCGCAATAAACATAGATGATTATGGTACATTGGTCTTTCCTTTCATCTTTTCTGTCGATGCATGATTGACAGTTGGAGTGCTTCTGTCATGGAAACACAGCCGGGGACATCCTCTTCTGAGCCATATTGGCGCATAAGGCATCCACTCGAGCTCACCATCTCCCCCTATCCTGGGCCAATGTTGTCCCATGTCATTCCAGTTGCCTTCATCTCTTTTTCGACGGAGGGTCGCCACGTTTCTCTTGGGCGACCTTTTTTCCGCTTGCCGTCTGCTGTCCAACGTGAGACGATTCTTGTATTGCTGTTTGGTGGCATACGGCAGACATGTCCTATCCACATCCAGCGCCTCCTTCTTACCACAGTGGTCATTGGTACGCAGTTGGTTCTCGGAATTGCTGGTGTTGTTAGGCCAATAGATATTCAAGATGTTACGTAGGCATTTGCTCCGCCAGAAAGGCTTGAGCATTCCAAAGGCTTGGTTCGCTTCCACATCATTTTCGCAGTCTCAGTCTTTAATAGGGACAGGGACATAGTTAGTTAGATATCTGAATGATGGTCATATTTATTTTTCAATTTTGGACCGACATTGGCGCATATTCCCAGTTTGAGATTCATGGTTTTTTACTACTCCGGCATAATCACATGAAATATTTGGAGGCGGAGTGTACTGAAAACCACTGTTATACGAGAATGTTCTCTCCGAGAAACACTAATGAATGGATATTTGGAGTGCTTCTCCAAGCCAAGGGATGACTAACAAGTACATTTACTGTGATGGCTGGGGTACCTCATAGGGAAATACTGGGTGTTAATCTAAAGGAAACACTGGTGTTCCTCTAAAGGAAACACTGTCAAAGATGAAGTTTGTTTAACGTCTGAATGTTGGTTGAAATTCATCTCTCTGGGATACACTGAGAACGGACCTAAAGATCGGTCCATGGCCTGGCTAATGGTTGCAGTGCTTTTTTTGGGCAAACATTCAACAAGGACTATGGTCATGGAGTGTTCCACTAAGCGAAGCACCGAAAAGGACCAAGTAAGCGTAATATCTGTTTTTATGCTCGCTCCTTCATGGAAAACAAAAACTCAAACTGATTAAGTTAAAAACGTTGGTAAGCCTGCGATACCGTTTCGCAAAGAATAATTGAGGGTAGGCCTACCCTGCAGGCCTACCACGCGTACTAATAATATAGTGCCCTAACCTTAAATATGACCAATAGCGTTTCTGTTGACACTTTTAGCGGTGGAACATTGCCAGTGCCAGCGCAATTCATGGATTAATATAGCCTATGACTAGCCAAATAGTTGGTCATAACTTACATAACACTTCATGATTAGCTGTCTACTGGCTACATACTGAAAGTTTGATTAGGATAAAACGACAACGTACTCAAGGTGGATTTATTAGTACATTTATATCAGGTTATTCATAAAAACGTCCTGAACTTTGATAACTGCATATGTATTTGTTACTTGAAACTGATTTCATCTAGATAATTTGTGTTTGTCATCAAAATCCCGTACGGATCCAGTTTTAATACTTCTTGATTTGTACATTCGAAAAAGGGTCACCAGAAACTCTAATGAGTGGAAATTAGGGTATTTCTTTTTTCCCAGGGGCAAGATTTGATAGACAAGCGACCTTCAGGTATCTGCCCAACGTATCATTTGGGGTACCTTCTTCTTGTACTGACACACGGTGAAAGAGAGAACCTGAAGTGCCTGCCTTGCAAGGGCCTATGCTCCAATAGTTAAAAAGCAATGACATTCCTCGTCCAGACAAGGTCATTGGTCCCGATCAACCAAAGGAGTAAAGACGTGGGCCTAAAACAAATATATCGTCACAATGTTTTCCAGCAACATAACAACTGTTATAACACAAACCATGCGGTAGACGAGGTAGATTTTCTTTACTTCTGACCTCATCATGTTTATTGTTTATACACCCGGGTTACATCGAGTAGAAGATGACAAATATTACGTCGTATTACTCTTGGTAACATGCATACAGATATGACTCATAATACGCCGCACGGATTAACTCGTGGTTTAAAGACCGGGGGTTTCCCACTCCAAGTCAGAAATCGCTGTTCGTTTACCCGAATGAGAAGAAGAAAAAGAAAAAGGTGACGGTGAGTCTCTATAACCTTGACCAGGCCCACTGCTTCTAGCCGTTTTCATGTTCGATTTTCCTTAAGTGTTGATTGATAGTTTTAGTTTTCTTTATTCATTCCAGAGTAACAAAAATCTTTTTATGCTAGCGAATTTTTGTGGACAAGATATGTAGCGCCAAAATAACAAAGTATTGAAGGCATATAAGTAATTGGCCATCCCAATGTTCTGATACTTTTCCTAGTTTGTTGTCGTGATAAATTTCCCTTCGACGTGTCACATTTTTTTGCCACTGCATTTCAGATAGCGAAATCCTGAAGTCCACCGAGTGCGAGTGAAAAGAAGACCTGGCCAATCGTTTTCGTAGTGCAACCCCCAGTTGGGCAGTGGCAATCATTGACAATCGCATATAGGGCCTTATTGAACCAGTCATCCTGAAAAACAATATGAATTGGAGCTGGACAGAGATCTGCGGACAGGAGATGTCTAAAAACATCACCACATTGGGCAATCATGACTTTAAACATTGCTTCCAACTGCTGGCATTTATTACGGCTGCGACACATACCCTTCCCACTGTGGTGAGCATGTACCATTTGGCACTACACGCTAAGTTTCAACGGACAGTTGACTCGAAAACCTGGAGTTCAAGAGGTATATTCCGTTTGGTTGTCACCGTGGGTCTTTCCATGAGTTCGGTTTCGCAAATCAAGCAATCCTATACAACCTTGAAAGATGATTTGTATCTGGGCGGAGACATTGCACCAAGAATAGCAACTCTGAATTGGCTATTTCACATAGGATACGCATGGCAGCTCAGGCAATTTTATTGCCGTAAACGTCTTCAGGGTGGCCCTAGTCCTATCCTTATATCCTGGATGGTACTCCTCGCAGCAGTGGGCATTCAACTTCAGTCTAAAATTCGCGAGAATCTTGTCATAGATAAAGTCATGTACTCCAGAGATGACTTCATCAGTTACGCTCAAGCAGGATTACACCTTCTTTACCTGCTGTCTCTCGTTCAGAGTCCGAGAAAACTTGCACAGGGAGAGAGTACTGAACCCGACACGGCATCCGCTGGAGACGGAGTAGGACACCAGCCTGGTCATACGATCACGGAAACTGGAGAAAGTCAAGGGTCTAAAGAGGACGCTTTAGGTGATGGATGTGACGGCGCCAACGTCTTCAGTCGATTTTCCTTTAGATGGGTGCTTCCGATTCTAAGACGGGGTGCTGCTGGAGAGTTGTGTAGCGGCAATGATACGTACCAGCTTCCAAAAGATGTACAGACTCGAGAAGTACAAAGGGTGTTTCGCGATGCTTTGAGAAATCTGCATACCAAAAAGGACACCGTGACGGAAGCGAAATCTTTGAATGACAGTACTCGTGGACAGTACAGCAAATCGTCCAACGCAAAACCGGTAACCAAAGATAAAACGACTTTATTTAGTGCACTGTGGCGGGCCTTCGGTTTAGAGTATCTTTCAATAGTTCCCCTCAAGCTAATAGAAGATTTCTCAAGATTCTCTGGGCCAATTATGTTGAACTACCTCATCGTCTCAATCGAAACCAAGGACGAGACGTCTTCAAACTCAGGGTACTTTTACGCCAGTTGCTTATTTGTTTCATCGTTACTAACTGCCGCATTCTGTGATCAGTTTTGGCAACGGCACCATTCGAAGAGACTGAAGGTCCGGGCAGCGATGATCAGCAGCATCTACGAGAAAACTGTATCCGTTAGTATGGTCTCAATGGGCCGGTTTACCACGGGAGAGATCGTGAACTTCATGAACACAGACGCTGAGGGGGTGGCAAACTTTCTTCCCGGGTTTACCCATCTCTGGAATTTACCTTTTGAGGTAAGTTGCAAGCACACCTTGCCCACTCATTCTTAGAATTGCTGACTTAGTCTCTTGCAGAAGTAAATGTCGACGACCTTTTGGGCCGCTGTACGTACGAAAACTACCTTGTCTATTTCTTCAAATTGAATTTTCCTTAAATCTAATTCCTGAACCCTGTCAGCACGATGTTGAACTAGAGCGTCATTATTTCAGGTTGTTGTGTGCATGATCCTCCTCTACCAACAAATCGGCGTGGCAAGTTTAGTGAACCTTGGCATTGGCATGGCAGTCATGCCGATGCAATGGTGGCTGTTGAAGAAGAACAGAGCCCTTCACAAGAAAAGCATGGAATTGAAAGACAATAGAGTCAAGGTCAGTGTTAAATTGCACCAGAACTACAAGAGGTGAGAAATAAAGTTTATTTTTTACGGTTAGAACCATATTGGCTTAACGGGGGCCTATCCTCAGAAGAAATTGTCTTGGTTCTTCTATGGACCGCTAGGAATAGCGCAAGAAGGTGTGGTCCCATTACCAGTTTGAGATTGGCAAAAGGTAGTAAACTGCAGCGAACGTTGTCTTTCCGGCGAAACAATTTGTTCATGATAACCATTATTTTCAGATCATGAATGAAGTTTTGAACGGTATCCGTGTCATCAAATTCTATGCCCTGGAAGACACTTTCGTCGACAAAGTCAACCGTGTGCGCTCTGCCGAAATGGAGAACCTGAGAGAACGCAAATACATCGGGGCATTTGAACATTTTTTGTGGGTGGCTATGCCTGCCGTTGTTGCCTTTGGATCATTCACACTGTATGCTCTCATGGGGAATACCCTCACTGCTGCCAAGGTGAGTGCGACACGTTTCTCTTGTTGATGCGATATGAATACAAGTACAAGAATACATAAAAAGGGTTGGTTTGCCAATCACAAACTAGAGCAATTTAGATGGTACCAATCCTGCAATTCAAAATCGGCATGACAAATATGCAATACTTCTGTGGAAAAGAGGTGTCATTTCTCAACAAGGCCATTCAACCACATCTGATTTTACTCCTAGGTTTTCCCTAGCTTAGCCCTCAACTTCATGATCGCAGGTCCCTGTTGCCACATCCCGCATGTTTTGAATATGGTCACCGAAGCGCGGGTGTCGTTAAAGAGGCTGCAAGATTTCATGGACCTCGACGAGCAGGAGCTCTCCTCATACTATACCAGCGGACCGGAGAGTAGAGATGGTAAGTAACTGGAACTACTTTTGATCTTGCATAACTCAAAGCCAAAATCGAAATTTTGTAGAGAAGAGCCAGTTTCTCGTTTTCTTTGATTCCTTTAATAAGAGTAGCGCCGAGACGAACCATTCAATGGCCCGGCGACGACACGCTAGCTCCCTTGAAAAGAATGTATCAGCAGCAGATATATAATGCAAGACGATTCTTCTAGATTCTCCTGCTGTGAAGATCAACAAAGCTACGCTTTCTTGGCGGCGACATGACGAGACTGATTCTAATCTAAAGGACAAAGATGAGCTACTTTCTGCTGAGCATAGGACACAGAAGTTAGAAGATGTGGAAATAAGTGTCGAGAGGGTAACTATTCGTGCATCATCAGCCAATGTATGGCAAGTCAATGACTGTTTCCAAACCTTCTACGTACGGCCATAGAATCAGTCCTTGACTCCCACTCTTGGATTTTAACCACCTCAGGCGTGGCCTGGTCGTGAGCATGTTGACCTATGTTTTGGAGCTGCGGCGCCGTGCGCATGCATGTTGTAGGAGGACAATTTCTTTTTAGACCGGTGAACTCCGCAACTGACACTGTCTCTGTTACTTAATATCAATACACTATTCTTTGCATCTTCTCTCTATTTGGGAACCCCGGAAACATTGCATTTTCGATGTATGTAAAGTCTCGACCTTTCCATCAGGTAAACATTAAGGAGCATTCGACCCACGGCCACTGGTGGAAATATCGCTGCGAACGGGCTGGGGATCCAAGACTGGCCGACCCGACACACCAGACGTTTTAATGTATTATTTACAAAGTTTTATGAATCGAATACCATGTACATGTATATTCTGGGATTATTCTACATATCTTCAACTATTACATATCTTTCTTGCTTTAGGGTCAGCTAGTCGGAATCGTTGGTAAAGTTGGTTCAGGCAAAAGTTCCTTGCTTGCCGGTATCCTCGCAGAGATGAGTCTGGAGAAAGGCTCCGTTGAGGTTGCCAACGTTGATGACGGCTTTGGTTACACCAGCCAGGAGGCATGGATACAACAAGGCACTGTACGGGAGAATATCCTCTCCGGGATGCGCTATGAGGCCACCAGATATCAGGCGGTGATCGAAGGATGCGCCTTAGCTGAGGACCTTCAGGTGGGTGGGCAGTTCATAAAGGTATACCACCATTTGATATTGCTTTGAATACAGTCGATGTGTCTCAGCTCCCTGCCATCAAAGTTAAATGCATTGAACTTATATCTATGTCTTTCAGACTCTACCGGCCGGAGATAAAACAGAGATAGGTGAAAATGGCGTGAACCTCAGTGGTGGTCAGAAAGCTCGTGTGGGACTGGCTAGAGCAGTCTATCAGGTATGGAGATGTGCAGGTCACTTGGTTGAAGCAATCGACATGTGTACCCCTCTCATGTTAAAGGCGACAATAGGGAGGAGCCACGTAATGTAATAAGTTACGCGAAGTTGCCAATAGAGGGTCTCTGCTATCTCTGCATTCACCCCAGTTTCTATGATTGTGACAACGAACAATAAAAGTTTAATGAACTCCTCAAGAATACACAGATGTTACCAATGTCTGCATGACTTCACACTAATCTCAGAGTTATTTTTCACAGGACAAGGATATCTATCTACTCGACGATCCATTCGCTGCTGTCGACATCCATGTAGCGCAACACATATTCTCCCGTTGCATCATGGGAATTCTACGCCACAGAACGCGGATACTGTGCACACATCAAACACATTTGTTGGACCGTGCTGACCTCATCCTAGTGTTAGATGAAGGACGGATTGTTGAAGCCGGTAATTAAATAGGCTCTCGAAAAATACCGTTAATGAAAACATTAATGGTGGTACTTATGTTGAATCTGTACTACATGATATATTCACTTACCATTTCGTGAATGGGTCAATTCGATTTGCTTGAAAACTGGAAGGATCAGGTGTAATATTCGGTCACCTTCAGGACAATGCTAAACTAATATGCCCACGATGATGATGAGCAATTCATCTTTCAAGTAATATTTCGCAATCCAAATTAACTGTACGTACCTATCAACTCGCCAATATTGAATATTTACACGGAAATCTGGGCATTTCGAATTCGATTCCACTGATTTTGCTTTGACTATTTTCATTCAAGGTCCGCCAAATAAAATCCTCGGCACCCCGAGTTTTCGACGTCTCCATTCTTACGACAGATCAAGCTCCATTGATGAGACGAAGAAAGACAGCGGCGAGGATGCCTGCGAGAAAAATGAATCAAGGGGCACACTGGTTGACGACGAAGACCAAAAACTTGGCGCTGTGCAGTTCCATGTTTATCAGTCATACATGAACGCACTTGGGTTAGGAATGGTGGCCGTGATTTTCTTGACCATCATCTTGGTGCAAGGTTTGTACATAGTCGGCCCTTGCTGGTTTTAAGCAAGTCAGTGGTATACTTATTCGGCTCAGTTACTCAGTTAAAAGGCCAGTGCATATTAGTCACCGGAAGACCACCACTACGAACCCCAGTTCCAGTCGGGATGTAGTAACTCCCCGTTCGAATATTGTCGGTTGATAACCAAAATGTAGCGAATGCATGGGAGGATCAGCAATGACATTTCTCAGGAGAAAGAACTGTTATTTGAGAGGACCTAACTATATGATCATAATTTGTTGCAGTCTCCGAACAGCTTAGCGACTGGTGGATATCGCACTGGGTTTCTTGTACGGTGCAGCAGAAGGCAAGTCATAATAATATGGGATTAAAGGAAAAACTTGTCCATAACGAAACATCGGCCAACAGCTCAGAATCAGCCGGTGGTAACCTGTTTTTCTACGTTGTGGTGTACGGATGTCTGACGTTGGGCAATTCCTTTTTCACTTTGTTGCGAATGATCCTTGTCGCCATTGCCGGACAGCGTGCAGCCGAGAAGATCCACAGTAAACTGCTTGGGAGTATTCTCCAGGTGAGTGACACTGTACATGTGCGTAACACCTCGAAATGTATTGCTCAATCCCCCACCTTCAATGAGTGGAATTTCATTTTGTTGTTATCACTAAAACGGCGGCTTAGGATTTGGTACCAATTTTGACCAGGGAAAGCTCATATGGATGATGATGATGATGATGATGATGATGATGACGATGACGATGACGATGCGGATAATGATGATGATGATGATGATATCAATATTACCTTAACGATTATTCCTCCCTTCAGGCGCCTGTTTCATTCTTCGACACGACTCCTATCGGTAGGATACTAAACCGTTTCTCTTCGGATGTAGAAACTATCGACAACGGACTTTCCGAATTGCTGAACCATGCCACGAAGAATCTGACGGAACTGATTGGCGCACTGGCCATCATCTGTTATGGAATGCCATGGTTTCTTGCCATCTTCCTTCCATTTGGACTGATTTACATAAAAATTCAGGTAAAATGATCGATAAAACTTCTTTTTCCAAAGAGACTGTCGAAAACGTCTCCTCATGTTATCGGTTTTACGCATTATCTTTGGCATGACTTCAAAGTCTGTGCATTCATTCCCATCTATCGCCTTTCCTTATATGTACGTGTATTGTGGTTTACATAATAGCAAATCCAGAAAGGAAGAGGTTCCTTGGTGATAATGAAATTGCAAAGTTTGCCTTCTATATGGTATTCATTCGTATGAAATATTTCAGACATACTATGGGAAAACATCTCGAGCCCTTAAGCGCATCACCAAAACGACAAGTTCGCCAATCTTTGCCCATTTTTCCGAGTCGATAACTGGACTCATGACTATCAGGGCAATGCGGCAGAAAAAGAGGTAAGAAAGCAAGTACATGGACTGATGCTCTCTGGGCCACGTCCGACAGCCTTACCTTCTCCCATAGTCTTGACCTGCCCGATCTTTGGTTAAGAGGTCACTCGGATATCGCCCTGTCCCAGACTTTAGCCCGGTTTGCAAACACTTCTATTATGACTAATTAACATAAGTGCACTGGTGAGGCAAGTAAACAGTATAAGGTTACTTGGGAACGAGATTGATGGATGTAGCCCCCCCCCCTCCCCTCCGACCCCGAACAATTTAAACTGCTTCACTGCGGGCAACTCCGGAGAATAATTCGAATCGGCACATGGCGGAATAATCGAGATGATCTGTTCTTCCCTGATGGTAAAATGCTTCCAAGCTTGTCGTGTTCAAGCATTCCGTCATTTTCTATTCTTACATCGGTTTATTAAGAAAGTGAAGTTTCGCCCACCTCTTCTTGTAGGTTCGAAGATGAAAACGCCGATCGTCTTGATTTGAATCAACGCGCCCAGTACACCAGCCGCGCCGCTGCTCACTGGTTTTCGATCAATCTACAATTTGTGGGAATAACGATGACAACAGGAGTTGCATTTATTGCCATATTTCAAAACAACATGCATGATATCGATCCAGGTACATACAGGCATATTATATATAGAGTATACTTTTTAGGATGTCGCAAAAATGTATCTTCAAGTATAAGCCTTTCAATGGTTTCAAAAAATGCATGGTCATGTATAACCGAATCACGTCGTCCTCCCCATTGGTCAGGTACAGTCTCAATCTCAGTATCTCCTTTTCGTCGTTTTAAAACTTTACTTTTTAAATTACGAGGCCTTAAAAGCTGTTAGGTTATTTTTTTCTTGTGGCACAGGTAAATCAACTTTGCCGCAGAGCAGGTATTTTGCACGCAAATGCACTATAATTTGGCATCTATATCATTTCTATATAAGTGTTAACAACAGCAATCAGTACATATTTATACATTAATTAGGAATTTGATATTCACTTTCAGTTTTCAGTTTTTTGAACGAACGGAGCAGACTTTTAAGATCTTGAGTTGTTTTCTTTTTTAGCTTTGGTAGGACTGGTTATCTCATACTCGATGGCAATCACGAATTACCTCAATGGAATTGTCCACTGTTGTACAGAAGCGGAGAAAAATATGGTGAGCATGGAGAGGGCCAAGCAATATATGGAGGATGTACCCAGTGAAAGGATGCATGGAATCGTAAAGGTAAGCACAGCAATAGAGCACACTGGTCCACTGTCCGTATAGTGGATACAACTTTGTTCATTCCAACCTGTTTCCTATGAATCCTATAACTGTACTGTTCATGTTTCAGACGGAAGCATCTTGGTTACGCCATGGTGTAATCGAGTTCATTGAAGTGGCACTGCAGTACAGACCTGGCCTACCAAATGCGCTGAATGGTGTCTCTTTCAAGTTCGAAACTGCGGAGAAAATTGGTATAGTTGGCCGTACCGGGTCAGGCAAGTCGACTCTTTTCCTGGCGCTCTATCGGTTGATCGAGTTGGTCGGTGGCTGCATTAAAATTGATGGCGTGGATATATCGAAAATGGGACTACAGGAGCTGAGGTAATCCTTCGCAGTGTTGTTGGGCACTCCAAGGAGTCCGTAATGCAATAGTCCTTCATTCAAAGTCGACGAGCTTGACTTTAGTGGCGAATAGAGCACTTGATAGTCTTGGTAATAGAATTTGGTTTTTCGTCTGTTTCCTGAGGATTTGTTGCTTGTCATTATACAATTAGGCAGCAATTTGTGTTTTGACCCGTATGTCTTCGGCCAGGTCTCAATCTATGGATGTTGCCTTGTCCTTACATCATAGGCATTGGTATAGAAAAACTCGGTTTTTCGTGTCTTGACTATTGAAGTAAAGTAACCAGTCACGAAGACAAGCGATGAATCGGTGTCAGGTAAAAAACAGCGATGGTGAAATCACACGGCAGAGTCCACGCCTCCCCTCTGATGTCATTTCGTGATCACTTTGGTGGCCCTCCCTCTTTCAGGTCGCGCCTAGCAATCATTCCTCAGGACCCATTCCTATTCAGTGGGTCTGTGAGGGAAAATCTCGATCCGGCCGAGATCTATCAGGACGAGGCTCTTTGGGAGGCATTGGAGAAATGTCACATGAAGTTACCCGTGGAACGCCTGGGTGGTTTGGACGCTGATGTGGCGGAGAAAGGCAAACACTTCTCTGTCGGACAGCGGCAGTTGCTTTGTCTGGCCAGGGCATTGTTGGCAGAGGCCAAGGTATGTTGCGAGTCTTTGAAAAAGGAATTTGCACTCAATTACAGAATTGAATCAGGAATGCCGTGCACGACAAACTTAAATAGAGATTCTGAAAAACCTGGAGGGGTGCACATTTGTGTTAAGTTTTTCAAAAGCTCAAAAACCTTTATTTGTAAGAGTGAACGTGACTCAGTGTATATATTATTCTGATACTTCCAGATTCTGTGTATGGATGAAGCTACAGCCAGTGTTGACCAGGAGACGGACCAGCTCATCCAGCGGACGATCAAGGCAGCCTTCTCCGACAAGACCGTACTGACCATAGCTCATAGGATAAACACAGTATTGGAGAGCAATCGTGTTCTAGTCATGGATAGCGGGAGAGTGGCCGAGTTCGCCGCCCCAGAGATACTGCTTCAGAATCCTGAATCTATATTCTCTGGTTTAGTGAGAAACAGTGGATTATAATCAAGCAAACATGTCAAATGAAATGTTTGTCAAAACAGTGCCATGAAGGGAGGGTACCATTTCGCGAGTGGTCGCGGTTCTAAAGTTTATATTGTGGATTAAACTGACGTTCATGCGCGGAAGGGGACGTCTGGTGCACTGGCATTGACTGGTACAGCTTGCTAGTCATATGACTACCACGTGACCTTGGACATTGAATGCTTGGTTGTAATGGCGTACATTGTAATGTCTTTTAGAATCTCTCGTTTTCTGTGTCAAGTAATTTTTGTAGAAAATAAAACTGCTAATGTACGTAGAGCGAAGGAAAATTATAGTCCTTTCGTAAATGGACTAGACAATGTATTTTCTGTAAATGCATAATACCTCTATGCAAACGTCTAATTTTGTTGTTGTTGATGGATTATTAAAACAAGGTCTATTTTGGAAAGTCGCTGCTTCTTATTTTTATTTTCATGATTGTAGGCATCAATCCAGACTAATGTGGTATCGACGCAATCATCACTGATAGTAATTATTGTTTCATATTTCGCGCTTACCTACACATAAAATGTAGATGATTATTGCAAAGTAGATATTTTTCTTCGATGTCCGTATCGGATTGAATTCCTCTGTAAATGACGCAGAGTCAGTAAGCGAGCAACAGGCAGTGGAGGAGTCAACACTAATGCAGCTAGTTTTCTATTTAATTTTCGCTTCCGTTCTATTATTCCACCTCCAGCGTCGGTAATAACGCAGTGTCCAAGGTAAGCCTGGCGCGAACGCATCTTGGTCAATAAGTCTCGATATCGCTATGTGTGCTCTCTCGGTAGTTCATAATGATAATTTTTATCGTAGCTTTTAACTTGAACAAGTGGCATTGGTCAACAATCAGGATTTTTTGTTGCATAATTTGATCTTCAGTTCACAGTTGCACCGTCTCTGACGCCATATTTACCAAATATATATCACGCACCATCTGACAAGAAGCGCGGGCGAATGTTCAAATCTAAATATCGTCCACCTAAAATGCAAGCAATCGAACGGTGAAGACGAAGAAGAAGGACACCTATTAAACGTGGTCGTAGCTCAGTGTTGGTAAGGTCCATGGTTTAAACGAGGGTAGAGGATCCTTCTCATACGTTCCGCTGCCATGATTGTATGGTGAACCAAAAGGGTAATAACTAAACATTTCTTTCCTGTTGAACGGTGTTAAGTTTCGTTTTCTGAGGCAAAATCGTTAAACAGGTATAGCTTACATGTCTAACGAAATGGATGGAGAAAACTTCACATCGGCTTCGTTGATCAGCACCATTTTATTTCTGAATCAGTCAAATGATGAGTTTCTGGCGCTACGCGTAGCTCACAGTATTTTTAAGAAGTGGTCTCCCTTGATCATTGCCATGTTTGGGTTGTTTGGGAACTCAATCTCGTTGCTCATAACCACCAAGAAAGAGTACAGAAACATAAGTACATGTGTGTATATGACAGCTCTTGCTGTCCTGGACACCATATACCTGATAAGTCTTGTCGTTTATGTTCTTTTGGTACACCA
Source organism: Lineus longissimus (assembly GCF_910592395.1). Taxonomy (NCBI): domain Eukaryota; kingdom Metazoa; phylum Nemertea; class Pilidiophora; order Heteronemertea; family Lineidae; genus Lineus; species Lineus longissimus. Next base: position 18,032,413 of record NC_088308.1, on the reverse strand, counting down.
CGGCTTGGGAGTAATGATCGAACCAATTGAAGAGATGGCGACGTAAGTACGTCCCTGATTTCACAAAGTGAACATTTAGAATTTCATTTGATCCCCTCATACACTGTAGACGTGCCAAATGGGTCCTCACACCTTTCAAACACTTTGGCAAGTTCCGTCAAATCGAAAATAAACCCGCTCCCGTGTGGCGTACATATATGTAGCGACTTTATAATACGTATGACATATTATGTCCTGGAAAAAGTGAAGCGTTCATACCTACACGTGCACGTCATACGACTCGTCACACTGGAGCGATTTCATTCGGTTTGCCGGACCTCGCTGTTATCTCACCAACCACTTTAGGCCAATGTGTTCTCATGGTTATAGTCAGTTAGATTCCCGCGCTAGTAATCGAACACGCTATAGATCTTCACGTCGCTATAACTTGTTGTGAAAAATTTGAAATAAAATGTTCAGATCAATCACTTTGTAATGAGCGGCGAAGATTCTCATGGGTACCCAAGTTGGCTGATTGCCCTCATTAAGTTTTCATGGTGCTTTAAATTCTAGAACCGACGGAGAATGCTTTGTTGACGGAAGAGGCGAAAGGATATTTCACCATCTCGAGATTTGCTGTGAATCACTGATGACTTGTTTGACCATCTTATTTCAGAACAGCACTTTACGCAGTATTCGTATCAGGGACTGCCTCAAGGTTTTCACTTGCTGCTATGACTTTAGATCGTGCCTGCGCTGTTTTATTTCCACTGAAGGCTAAGAGCATCTGCACAGCATCGCGTGCCAAGAAAATAGTCGTTATTTCAACGATTATCCCGGGCATGGTAGATATCAACATTTTCTTTGGCTTCAAAATTCAGTTCTTGGGGACTGAATTCGCCTCTCCTTTTACCGAGTTCAAGGAACATCGGTGGCTTGAGGTGGCTGTGGCTGCCTACCACTCGACGGCTAACGGTGTATTGCCATTCACAGTGATTCTAGTATCGAATATCTTGATCTTAATTAGCGTAAAACGTGCAGCTTCTGAGAGGAGGAAAATGGCCAAAGATGAAAAGGAAAACTTAGAAAATGCCCATCTGACGAGAATTCTAGTGTTGGTGTCCATGGCGTTTGTCGTTCTCTGTTCGCCGTATCTGATATTCGAGGTGCTGGTCACAATCCCGGATGTAATGGTAGCGTATGATTACAGCGACATCTATTGGCTCCTTAGAATAGATGTCATCTTCTGGTCTACAGTGGCATTTGCTGAAATGAATCATGCAGTCAACTTTTATTTGTATGTGCTTGGAGGAAAGAAGTACAGAAGTGATGCACGGAATGTTTTGACCGTATGCATTCGCTTTACGCGATGAAGTACTGATGCAATGTGATACGAGGAATGTATTGACCATGTGTATGTGGTTGGCCGATCGAGTGATGCATTGAAGATTTTTGGCCAAATGCATGTGCCTTGCACGGTGAGATTGATGCACGTAGGTGATGCTCGTATTAGTTAATTGAAAGCACTGTCATCACACAACCTCTGGTGCGATTAGCGGGAGAGTGGCCGAGTTTGCCGCCCCAGAGATCTTGCTTCAGAATCCTGAATATATATTCTCTGGTTTAGTGAGAAACAGTGGATTATCATGAAGCCAACATGTCAAATGAAATGTTTGTCAAAACAGTGCCATCAAGTGAGGTAACCACTATGCAAGTGGCCGCGGTATAGTATATGTTGTGGATTATACTGATGTTCATGCGCGGAAGGGGAAGTCTGGTGCACTGGTACACCTTGCTCGTCATATGACCACCACGTGACCTTGGATGTTGGATGCTTGGTTGTAATGGCGTACATTGTAATGTCTTTTAGAATCTCTCGTTTTCTGTGTCAAGAAACTTTTGTAGAAAACAAAACTACTTGTGTACGTAGAGCGAAGGAAAGCTATAGCCGTTTCGTGAATGGACTAGATAACGTATTATCTGTAAATGCATAGTACGTGTGTGCAAACTTCTAATTTTGTTGTTGTTGATGAATTAGTAAAACTGGCGGTATTTTGGAAAGTCGCTGCTTCTTAATTGAAGGAATCAATCAGGACTGATGTGGTATCGACGCAATCATCACTAGTAGCAATTATTGTTTCATATTTCGCGCTGACTACACAGATGATAATTGCAAAGTAGATATTTTCTTTCGATGTCCGTATCGGATTGAATTCCTCTGTAAGTGACGCAGAGTCAGTAAGCGAGCAACAGGCAGTGGAGGAGTCAACACTAATGCAGCTAGTTTTCTTTTTAATTTTCGCTTCCGTTCTATTATGCCACCTCAAGCGTCGATAATAATGCAGTGTCCAAGGTAAGCCTGGCGCGAACGCATCTTGGTCAATAAGTCTCGATATCGCTATGTGTGCTCTCTCGGTAGTTCATAATGATAATTTTTATCGTAGCTTTTAACTGCAACAAGTGGAATGGGTCAACAATCAGGATTTTTTGTAACATAATTTGATCTTCAGTTCACAGTTGCACCGTCTCTGACGCCATATTTGCCATATATATACCACGCACCATCTGACAAGAAACGCGGACGAATGTTCAAATCTAAATATTATCCGCCTAAAATGCAAACAAACGAACGGTGAGGACGAAGAAGAAGGACACCTATTAAACGCGGTCGTAGCTCAGTGTTGGTAAGGTCCATGGTTTAAACGAGGGTGATGGAACCTTCTCATACGTTCCGCTGCCATGATTGCATGATGAACCAAAAGGGTAACAACTAAACATTTCTTTCCTGTTGAACGGTATTAAATTTCGTTTTCTGAAGCAAAATCTTTAAACAGGTATAGCTTACATGTCTAACGAAATGGATGGAGAAAACTTCACATCGGCTTCGTTGACAAGCACCATTTTATTTCTGAATCAGTCCAATGATGAGTTTCAGGCGCTGCGCATAGCTCATGGTATTTTCAAAAAGTGGGCACACTTAATCATTGCCATGTTTGGGTTGTTTGGGAACTCAATCTCGTTGCTCATAACAACTAAAAAAGAGTATAGAAACATAAGTACATGTGTGTATATGACGGCTCTTGCGGTCCTGGACACCATATACCTGGTTAGTCATGTCGTTTATGTTCTTTTGATACACCACGGCTTGGGAGTGATGATCGAACAAATTGAAGAGATGGCGACGTAAGTACGTCCCTGATTTCACAAAGTGACCATTCAGAAATTCATATGACCCCGCATGCACTGTATACGTACAGACCTGGCCTACCAAATGCGCTGAATGGTGTCTCTTTCAAGTTCGAAACTGCGGAGAAAATTGGTATAGTTGGCCGTACCGGGTCAGGCAAGTCGACTCTTTTCCTGGCGCTCTATCGGTTGATCGAGTTGGTCGGTGGCTGCATTAAAATTGATGGCGTGGATATATCGAAAATGGGACTACAGGAGCTGAGGTAATCCTTTGCAGTGTTGTTGGGCACTCCAAGGAGTCCGTAATGCAATAGTCCTTCATTCAAAGTCGACGAGCTTGACTTTAGTGGCGAATAGAGCACTTGATAGTCTTGGTAATAGAATTTGGTTTTTCGTCTGTTTCCTGAGGATTTGTTGCTTGTCATTATACAATTAGGCAGCAATTTGTGTTTTGACCCGTATGTCTTCGGCCAGGTCTCAATCTATGGATGTTGCCTTGTCCTTACATCATAGGCATTGGTATAGAAAAACTCGGTTTTTCGTGTCTTGACTATTGAAGTAAAGTAACCAGTCACGAAGACAAGCGATGAATCGGTGTCAGGTAAAAAACAGCGATGGTGAAATCACACGGCAGAGTCCACGCCTCCCCTCTGATGTCATTTCGTGATCACTTTGGTGGCCCTCCCTCTTTCAGGTCGCGCCTAGCAATCATTCCTCAGGACCCATTCCTATTCAGTGGGTCTGTGAGGGAAAATCTCGATCCGGCCGAGATCTATCAGGACGAGGCTCTTTGGGAGGCATTGGAGAAATGTCACATGAAGTTACCCGTGGAACGCCTGGGTGGTTTGGACGCTGATGTGGCGGAGAAAGGCAAACACTTCTCTGTCGGACAGCGGCAGTTGCTTTGTCTGGCCAGGGCATTGTTGGCAGAGGCCAAGGTATGTTGCGAGTCTTTGAAAAAGGAATTTGCACTCAATTACAGAATTGAATCAGGAATGCCGTGCACGACAAACTTAAATAGAGATTCTGAAAAACCTGGAGGGGTGCACATTTGTGTTAAGTTTTTCAAAAGCTCAAAAACCTTTATTTGTAAGAGTGAACGTGACTCAGTGTATATATTATTCTGATACTTCCAGATTCTGTGTATGGATGAAGCTACAGCCAGTGTTGACCAGGAGACGGACCAGCTCATCCAGCGGACGATCAAGGCAGCCTTCTCCGACAAGACCGTACTGACCATAGCTCATAGGATAAACACAGTATTGGAGAGCAATCGTGTTCTAGTCATGGATAGCGGGAGAGTGGCCGAGTTCGCCGCCCCAGAGATACTGCTTCAGAATCCTGAATCTATATTCTCTGGTTTAGTGAGAAACAGTGGATTATAATCAAGCAAACATGTCAAATGAAATGTTTGTCAAAACAGTGCCATGAAGGGAGGGTACCATTTCGCGAGTGGTCGCGGTTCTAAAGTTTATATTGTGGATTAAACTGACGTTCATGCGCGGAAGGGGACGTCTGGTGCACTGGCATTGACTGGTACAGCTTGCTAGTCATATGACTACCACGTGACCTTGGACATTGAATGCTTGGTTGTAATGGCGTACATTGTAATGTCTTTTAGAATCTCTCGTTTTCTGTGTCAAGTAATTTTTGTAGAAAATAAAACTGCTAATTTACGTAGAGCGAAGGAAAATTATAGTCCTTTCGTAAATGGACTAGACAATGTATTTTCTGTAAATGCATAATACCTCTATGCAAACGTCTAATTTTGTTGTTGTTGATGGATTATTAAAACAAGGTCTATTTTGGAAAGTCGCTGCTTCTTATTTTTATTTTCATGATTGTAGGCATCAATCCAGACTAATGTGGTATCGACGCAATCATCACTGATAGTAATTATTGTTTCATATTTCGCGCTTACCTACACATAAAATGTAGATGATTATTGCAAAGTAGATATTTTTCTTCGATGTCCGTATCGGATTGAATTCCTCTGTAAATGACGCAGAGTCAGTAAGCGAGCAACAGGCAGTGGAGGAGTCAACACTAATGCAGCTAGTTTTCTATTTAATTTTCGCTTCCGTTCTATTATTCCACCTCCAGCGTCGGTAATAACGCAGTGTCCAAGGTAAGCCTGGCGCGAACGCATCTTGGTCAATAAGTCTCGATATCGCTATGTGTGCTCTCTCGGTAGTTCATAATGATAATTTTTATCGTAGCTTTTAACTTGAACAAGTGGCATTGGTCAACAATCAGGATTTTTTGTTGCATAATTTGATCTTCAGTTCACAGTTGCACCGTCTCTGACGCCATATTTACCAAATATATATCACGCACCATCTGACAAGAAGCGCGGGCGAATGTTCAAATCTAAATATCGTCCACCTAAAATGCAAGCAATCGAACGGTGAAGACGAAGAAGAAGGACACCTATTAAACGTGGTCGTAGCTCAGTGTTGGTAAGGTCCATGGTTTAAACGAGGGTAGAGGATCCTTCTCATACGTTCCGCTGCCATGATTGTATGGTGAACCAAAAGGGTAATAACTAAACATTTCTTTCCTGTTGAACGGTGTTAAGTTTCGTTTTCTGAGGCAAAATCGTTAAACAGGTATAGCTTACATGTCTAACGAAATGGATGGAGAAAACTTCACATCGGCTTCGTTGATCAGCACCATTTTATTTCTGAATCAGTCAAATGATGAGTTTCTGGCGCTACGCGTAGCTCACAGTATTTTTAAGAAGTGGTCTCCCTTGATCATTGCCATGTTTGGGTTGTTTGGGAACTCAATCTCGTTGCTCATAACCACCAAGAAAGAGTACAGAAACATAAGTACATGTGTGTATATGACAGCTCTTGCTGTCCTGGACACCATATACCTGATAAGTCTTGTCGTTTATGTTCTTTTGGTACACCACGGCTTGGGAGTAATGATCGAACCAATTGAAGAGATGGCGACGTAAGTACGTCCCTGATTTCACAAAGTGAACATTTAGAATTTCATTTGATCCCCTCATACACTGTAGACGTGCCAAATGGGTCCTCACACCTTTCAAACACTTTGGAAAGTTTCGTCAAATCGAAAATAAACCCGCTCCCGTGTGGCGTACATATATGTAGCGACTTTATAATACGTATGACATATTATGTCCTGGAAAAGTGAAGCGTTCATACCTACACGTGCACGTCATACGACTCGTCATACTGGAGCGATTTCATTCGGTTTGCCGGACCTCGCTGTTATCTCACCAACCACTTTAGGCCAATGTGTTCTCATGGTTATAGTCAGTTAGATTCCCGCGCTAGTAATCGAACACGCTATAGATCTTCACGTCGCTATAACTTGTTGTGAAAAATTTGAAATAAAATTTTCAGATCAATCACTTTGTAATGAGCGGCGAAGATTCTCATGGGTACTCAAGTTGGCTGATTGCCCTCATTAAGTTTTCATGGTGCTTTAAATTCTAGAACCGACGGAGAATGCTTTGTTGACGGAAGAGGCGAAAGGATATTTCACCATCTCGAGATTTGCTGTGAATCACTGATGACTTGTTTGACCATCTTATTTCAGAACAGCACTTTACGCAGTATTCGTATCAGGGACAGCCTCAAGGTTTTCACTTGCTGCTATGACTTTAGATCGTGCATGCGCTGTTTTATTTCCACTGAAGGCTAAGAGCATCTGCACAGCATCGCGTGCCAAGAAAATAGTCATTATTTCAACGATTATCCCGAGCATAGTAGATATCAACATTTTCTTTGGCTTCAAAATTCAGTTCTTGGGGACTGAATTCGCCTCTCCTTTTACCGAGTTCAAGGAACATCGGTGGCTTGAGGTGGCTGTGGCTGCCTACCACTCGACGGCTAACGGTGTATTGCCATTCACAGTGATTCTAGTATCGAATATCTTGATCTTAATTAGCGTAAAACGTGCAGCTTCTGAGAGGAGGAAAATGGCCAAAGATGAAAAGGAAAACTTAGAAAATGCCCATCTGACGAGAATTCTAGTGTTGGTGTCCATGGCGTTTGTCGTTCTCTGTTCGCCGTATCTGATATTCGAGGTGCTGGTCACAATCCCGGATGTAATGACAGCGTATGATTACAGCGACATCTATTGGCTCCTTAGAATAGATGTCATCTTCTGGTTTACAGTGGCATTTGCTGAAATGAATCATGCAGTCAACTTTTATTTGTATGTGCTTGGAGGAAAGAAGTACAGAAGTGATGCACGGAATGTTTTGACCGTATGCATTCGCTTTACGCGATGAAGTACTGATGCAATGTGATACGAGGAATGTATTGACCATGTGTATGTGGTTGGCCGATCGAGTGATGCATTGAAGATTTTTGGCCAAATGCATGTGCCTTGCACGGTGAGATTGATGCACGTAGGTGATGCTCGTATTAGTTAATTGAAAGCACTGTCATCACACAACCTCTGGTGCGATTAGCAGGAGAGTGGCCGAGTTTGCCGCCCCAGAGATCTTGCTTCAGAATCCTGAATATACATTCTCTGGTTTAGTGAGAAACAGTGGATTATCATCAAGCCAACATGTCAAATGAAATGTTTGTCAAAACAGTGCCATCAAGTGAGGTAACCACTATGCAAGTGTCCGCGGTATAGTATATGTTGTGGATTATACTGATGTTCATGCGCGGAAGGGGAAGTCTGGTGCACTGGTACACCTTGCTCGTCATATGACCACCACGTGACCTTGGATGTTGGATGCTTGGTTGTAATGGCGTACATTGTAATGTCTTTTAGAATCTCTCGTTTTCTGTGTCAAGAAACTTTTGTAGAAAACAAGACTACTAATGTACGTAGAGCGAAGGAAAGCAATAGCCGTTTCGTGAATGGACTAGATAATGTATTATCTGTAAATGCATAGTACGTGTGTGCAAACTTCTAATTTTGTTGTTGTTGATGAATTAGTAAAAGTGGCGGTATTTTGGAAAGTCGCTGCTTCTTAATTGAAGGAATCAATCAGGACTGATGTGGTATCGACGCAATCATCACTAGTAGCAATTATTGTTTCATATTTCGCGCTGACTACACAGATGATAATTGCAAAGTAGATATTTTCTTTCGATGTCCGTATCGGATTGAATTCCTCTGTAAATGACGCAGAGTCAGTAAGCGAGCAACAGGCAGTAGCGGAGTCAACACTAATGCAGCTAGTTTTCTTTTTAATTTTCGCTTCCGTTCTATTATGCCACCTCAAGCGTCGATAATAATGCAGTGTCCAAGGTAAGCCTGGCGCGAACGCATCTTGGTCAATAAGTCTCGATATCGCTATGTGTGCTCTCTCGGTAGTTCATAATGATTATTTTTATCGTAGCTTTTAACTGCAACAAGTGGAATGGGTCAACAATCAGGATTTTTTGTAACATAATTTGATCTTCAGTTCACAGTTGCACCGTCTCTGACGCCATATTTGCCATATATATACCACGCACCATCTGACAAGAAACGCGGACGAATGTTCAAATCTAAATATTATCCGCCTAAAATGCAAACAAACGAACGGTGAGGACGAAGAAGAAGGACACCTATTAAACGCGGTCGTAGCTCAGTGTTGGTAAGGTCCATGGTTTAAACGAGGGTGATACCTTCTCATACGTTCCGCTGCCATGATTGCATGATGAACCAAAAGGGTAATAACTAAACATTTCTTTCCTGTTGAACGGTATTAAATTTCGTTTTCTGAAGCAAAATCTTTAAACTGGTATAGCTTACATGTCTAACGAAATGGATGGAGAAAACTTCACATCGGCTTCGTTGACCAGCACCATTTTATTTCTGAATCAGTCCAATGATGAGTTTCAGGCGCTGCGCATAGCTCATGGTATTTTCAAAAAGTGGGCACACTTAATCATTGCCATGTTTGGGTTGTTTGGGAACTCAATCTCGTTGCTCATAACAACTAAAAAAGAGTATAGAAACATAAGTACATGTGTGTATATGACGGCTCTTGCGGTCCTGGACACCATATACCTGGTTAGTCATGTCGTTTATGTTCTTTTGGTACACCACGGCTTGGGAGTGATGATCGAACAAATTGAAGAGGTGGCGACGTAAGTACGTCCCTGATTTCACAAAGTGACCATTCAGAAATTCATATGACCCCGCATACACTGTATACGTGCAAAATGGGTTCTCGCACCTTTCCCACAAGTTTGCCATTTCCCTCAAATTGAAAATAAACCCGCTCCCGTGTGGCGTACGTACATGTAGCAACTCTATAAGACGTATGACATATGATGTCCTGGAAAGAGTGAAGTGTTCATATCTACATCGACACGTGCACGTCATACTGGAGCGATTTCATTCGATTTGCCGGACCTCGCTGCTATCTCACCAATTACTTTGCCAATTCTGTCAATGCGTAGGCCAATGTGCTACCATGGTTATAGTCAGTTAATTCCCGCACTAGTAATAGAACACGCTATTGATCTTCAAGTCACAATAAAATGTAGTCAACAATTTGAAATAAAATTTTCCGATTAATCTCTTTGTTATGAGCGGGGAAGATTCTCATTGGAACCCCTGTTGGCTGATTGCCCTCATTAAGTTTTCAGGACGCTTTAAATTCTAGAACCGACGGAGAATATTTTGTTGACGGAAAAGGCAAAAGGTTCTTGCACCAACTCGAGATTTGCTGTAAATCGCTGATGAGCCTGATGCACTTGTCTGACAATCTAATTTCAGAACAGTTCTTTACGCCGTATTCGTATCAGGGACTGCCTCAAGGTTTTCACTTGCTGCTATGACTTTAGATCGTGCATACGCTGTTTTATTTCCACTGAAGGCTAAGAGCATCTGCACAGCATCGCGTGCCAAGAAAATAGTCGTTATTTCAACGATTATCCCGGGCATTGTAGATATCAACATTTTCTTTGGCTTCAAAATTCAGTTCTTGGGGACTGAATTCGCCTCTCCTTTTACCGAGTTCAAGGAACATCGGTGGCTTGAGGTGGCTGTGGCTGCCTACCACTCGACGGCTAACGGTGTATTGCCATTCACAGTGATTCTAGTATCGAATATCTTGATCTTAATTAGCGTAAAACGTGCAGCTTCTGAGAGGAGGAAAATGGCCAAAGATGAAAAGGAAAACTTAGAAAATGCCCATCTGACGAGAATTCTAGTGTTGGTGTCCATGGCGTTTGTCGTTCTCTGTTCGCCGTATCTGATATTCGAGGTGCTGGTCACAATCCCGGATGTAATGACAGCGTATGATTACAGCGACATCTATTGGCTCCTTAGAATAGATGTCATCTTCTGGTTTACAGTGGCATTTGCTGAAATGAATCATGCAGTCAACTTTTATTTGTATGTGCTTGGAGGAAAGAAGTACAGAAGTGATGCACGGAATGTTTTGACCGTATGCATTCGCTTTACGCGATGAAGTACTGATGCAATGTGATACGAGGAATGTATTGACCATGTGTATGTGGTTGGCCGATCGAGTGATGCATTGAAGATTTTTGGCCAAATGCATGTGCCTTGCACGGTGAGATTGATGCACGTAGGTGATGCTCGTATTAGTTAATTGAAAGCACTGTCATCACACAACCTCTGGTGCGATTAGCAGGAGAGTGGCCGAGTTTGCCGCCCCAGAGATCTTGCTTCAGAATCCTGAATATACATTCTCTGGTTTAGTGAGAAACAGTGGATTATCATCAAGCCAACATGTCAAATGAAATGTTTGTCAAAACAGTGCCATCAAGTGAGGTAACCACTATGCAAGTGTCCGCGGTATAGTATATGTTGTGGATTATACTGATGTTCATGCGCGGAAGGGGAAGTCTGGTGCACTGGTACACCTTGCTCGTCATATGACCACCACGTGACCTTGGATGTTGGATGCTTGGTTGTAATGGCGTACATTGTAATGTCTTTTAGAATCTCTCGTTTTCTGTGTCAAGAAACTTTTGTAGAAAACAAGACTACTAATGTACGTAGAGCGAAGGAAAGCAATAGCCGTTTCGTGAATGGACTAGATAATGTATTATCTGTAAATGCATAGTACGTGTGTGCAAACTTCTAATTTTGTTGTTGTTGATGAATTAGTAAAAGTGGCGGTATTTTGGAAAGTCGCTGCTTCTTAATTGAAGGAATCAATCAGGACTGATGTGGTATCGACGCAATCATCACTAGTAGCAATTATTGTTTCATATTTCGCGCTGACTACACAGATGATAATTGCAAAGTAGATATTTTCTTTCGATGTCCGTATCGGATTGAATTCCTCTGTAAATGACGCAGAGTCAGTAAGCGAGCAACAGGCAGTAGCGGAGTCAACACTAATGCAGCTAGTTTTCTTTTTAATTTTCGCTTCCGTTCTATTATGCCACCTCAAGCGTCGATAATAATGCAGTGTCCAAGGTAAGCCTGGCGCGAACGCATCTTGGTCAATAAGTCTCGATATCGCTATGTGTGCTCTCTCGGTAGTTCATAATGATTATTTTTATCGTAGCTTTTAACTGCAACAAGTGGAATGGGTCAACAATCAGGATTTTTTGTAACATAATTTGATCTTCAGTTCACAGTTGCACCGTCTCTGACGCCATATTTGCCATATATATACCACGCACCATCTGACAAGAAACGCGGACGAATGTTCAAATCTAAATATTATCCGCCTAAAATGCAAACAAACGAACGGTGAGGACGAAGAAGAAGGACACCTATTAAACGCGGTCGTAGCTCAGTGTTGGTAAGGTCCATGGTTTAAACGAGGGTGATACCTTCTCATACGTTCCGCTGCCATGATTGCATGATGAACCAAAAGGGTAATAACTAAACATTTCTTTCCTGTTGAACGGTATTAAATTTCGTTTTCTGAAGCAAAATCTTTAAACTGGTATAGCTTACATGTCTAACGAAATGGATGGAGAAAACTTCACATCGGCTTCGTTGACCAGCACCATTTTATTTCTGAATCAGTCCAATGATGAGTTTCAGGCGCTGCGCATAGCTCATGGTATTTTCAAAAAGTGGGCACACTTAATCATTGCCATGTTTGGGTTGTTTGGGAACTCAATCTCGTTGCTCATAACAACTAAAAAAGAGTATAGAAACATAAGTACATGTGTGTATATGACGGCTCTTGCGGTCCTGGACACCATATACCTGGTTAGTCATGTCGTTTATGTTCTTTTGGTACACCACGGCTTGGGAGTGATGATCGAACAAATTGAAGAGGTGGCGACGTAAGTACGTCCCTGATTTCACAAAGTGACCATTCAGAAATTCATATGACCCCGCATACACTGTATACGTGCAAAATGGGTTCTCGCACCTTTCCCACAAGTTTGCCATTTCCCTCAAATTGAAAATAAACCCGCTCCCGTGTGGCGTACGTACATGTAGCAACTCTATAAGACGTATGACATATGATGTCCTGGAAAGAGTGAAGTGTTCATATCTACATCGACACGTGCACGTCATACTGGAGCGATTTCATTCGATTTGCCGGACCTCGCTGCTATCTCACCAATTACTTTGCCAATTCTGTCAATGCGTAGGCCAATGTGCTACCATGGTTATAGTCAGTTAATTCCCGCACTAGTAATAGAACACGCTATTGATCTTCAAGTCACAATAAAATGTAGTCAACAATTTGAAATAAAATTTTCCGATTAATCTCTTTGTTATGAGCGGGGAAGATTCTCATTGGAACCCCTGTTGGCTGATTGCCCTCATTAAGTTTTCAGGACGCTTTAAATTCTAGAACCGACGGAGAATATTTTGTTGACGGAAAAGGCAAAAGGTTCTTGCACCAACTCGAGATTTGCTGTAAATCGCTGATGAGCCTGATGCACTTGTCTGACAATCTAATTTCAGAACAGTTCTTTACGCCGTATTCGTATCAGGGACTGCCTCAAGGTTTTCACTTGCTGCTATGACTTTAGATCGTGCATGCGCTGTTTTATTTCCACTGAAGGCTAAGAGCATCTGCACAGCATCGCGTGCCAAGAAAATAGTCGTTATTTCAACGATTATCCCGGGCATTGTAGATATCAACATTTTCTTTGGCTTCAAAATTCAGTTCTTGGGGACTGAATTCGCCTCTCCTTTTACCGAGTTCAAGGAACATCGGTGGCTTGAGGTGGCTGTCGCTGCCTACCACTCGACGGCTAACGGTGTATTGCCATTCACAGTGATTCTAGTATCGAATATCTTAATTTTAATTAGCGTAAAACGTGCAGCTTCTGAGAGGAGGAAAATGGCCAAAGATGAAAAGGAAAACTTAGAAAATGCCCATCTGACGAGAATTCTAGTGTTGGTGTCCCTGGCGTTTGTCGTTTTCTGTTCGCCGTATCTGATATTCGAGGTGCTGGTCACAATCCCGGAAGTAATGGCAGAGTATGATTACAGCGACATCTATTGGCTTCTCAGAATAGATGTCATCTTCTGGGCTACAGTGACATTTGCTCTAATGAATCATGCAGTCAATTTTTATTTGTATGTGCTTGGAGGCAAGAAGTACAGGAGAGATGCACGGAATGTTTTGACCGCATGCATTCGCTTTACGCGATGAAGTACTGATGCAATGTACTCCGAGGAATGTATTGACCATGTGTATGTGGTTGGCCGATCGAGTGATGCATTGAAGATTTTTGGCCAAATGCATGTGCCTTGCACGGTGAGAGTAATGCACGTAGGTGATGTTCGTATTAGTTAATTGAAAGCACTGTCATCACACAACCTCTGGTGCGATTAGCGGGAGAGTGGCTGAGTTTGCCGCCCCAGAGATCTTGCTTCAGAATCCTGAATCTATATTCTCTGGTTTAGTGAGAAACAGTGGATTATCATCAAGCCAACATGTCAAATGAAATGTTGGTCAAAACAGTGCCATCAAGTGAGGTAACCACTATGCAAGTGGCCGCGGTATAGTATATGTTGTGGATTAAACTGATGTTCATGCGCGGAAGGGGAAGTCTGGTGCACTGGTACACCTTGCTCGTCATATGACCACCACGTGACCTTGGATGTTGGATGCTTGGTTGAAATGGCGTACATTGTAATGTCTTTTAGAATCTCTCGTTTTCTGTGTCAAGAAACTTTTGTAGAAAACAAAACTACTTGTGTACGTAGAGCGAAGGAAAGCTATAGCCGTTTCGTGAATGGACTAGATAACGTATTATCTGTAAATGCATAGTACGTCTGTGCAAACTTCTGATTTTGTTGTTGTTGATGAATTAGTAAAAGTGGCGGTATTTTGGAAAGTCGCTGCTTCTTAATTGAAGGCAATCAGTCAGGACTGATGTGGTATCGACGCAATCATCACTAGTAGCAATTATTGTTTCATATTTCGCGCTGACTACATAGATGATTATTGCAAAGTATATATTTTTCTTCGATGTCCGTATCGGATTGAATTCCTCTGTAAGTGACGCAGAGTCAGTAAGCGAGCAACAGGCAATAGATGAGTCAACACTAATGCAGCTAGTTTTCTATTTACTTTTCGCATCCGTTCTATTATTCCACCTCGAGCGTCGATAATAATGCAGTGTCCAAGGTAAGCCTGGCGCGAACGCATCTTGGTCAATAAGTCTCGATATCGCTACGTGTGCTCTCTCGGTAGTTCATAATGATAATCATCATCGGAGCTTTTAACTTGAAAAAGTTTCATGGGTCAACAATCAGGATTTTCTTTAGCATAATTTGATCTTCAATTCACAGTTGCACTGTCTCTGACGCCATATTTGCCACATATATACCACGCACCATCAAGCAAGAAACGCGGACGAATGTTCAAATCTAAATATTATCCACCTAAAATGCAAGCAAACGAACGGTGAGGACGAAGAAGAAGGACACCTATTAAACGCGGTCGTAGCTCAGTGTTGGTAAGGTCCATGGTTTAAACGAGGGTGATACCTTCTCATACGTTCCGCTGCCATGATTGTATGGTGAACGAAAAGGGTAATAACTAAACATTTCTTTCCTGTTGAACGGTATTAAGTTTCGTTTTCTGAAGCAAATCGTTAAACAGGTATAGCTTACATGTCTAACGAAATGGATGGAGAAAACTTCACATCGGCTTCGTTGATCAGCACCATTTTATTTCTGAATCAGTCAAATGATGAGTTTCAGGCGCTGCGCATAGCTCATGATATTTTCAAAAAGTGGGCACACTTGATCATTGCCATGTTTGGGTTGTTTGGGAACTCCATCTCGTTGCTCATAACAACTAAAAAAGAGTATAGAAACATAAGTACATGTGTGTATATGACGGCTCTTGCTGTCCTGGACACCATTTACTTGGTTAGTCACTTCGTTTATGTTCTTTTGATACACCACGGCTTGGGAGTGATGATCGAACCAATTGAAGAGATTGCGACGTAAGTACGTCTCTTATTTCACAAAGTGACCATTCATAAATTCATTTGACCCCGCAGACACTGTATACGTGCCAAATGGGTTCTTGCACCTTTCTCCCACTTTTGTCAGTTCCCTCAAATCGAAAATAAACCCGCTCTCGTTTGGCGTACCACATGTAGCGACTTTATAAGACGTATGACACATGATGTTCTGGAAAGAGTGAAGTGTTCATATCTACATCGACACGTGCACGTCATACTGGAGCGATTTCATTCGATTTGCCGGACCTCGCTGCTATCTCACCAATTACTTTGCTAACTCTGTCAATGCGTAGGCCAGTGTCTTACCATGGTTATCACTCACACAACGTAGTGAGTGTAATGGTTACGTATGTGTATAAAGTGTAAACAAAATTCATATATCCATCATGTCCATCGAATCTGAAAAAATTTGTGCAGACCCATGACAGTTCCGGTTCCGGTACAGTTTGTTGCATTCCATACGGGCCGCGCTGGCCGATCCTGCTTTCACGACGCACCGCAACCACAGTTACCATGATTCCCGTTGTTGACGCAATTATTTCATGACGTCATGAGCCATTGACCAATCACGCAAGTAGATTTATTCACACCGGCGCCACTGTCTTGAAGTGTATCTAAAAATCGTCTGCTAGAACATACAGGACAACAACGTCGGCGGAGACAGTTGTGACATTTCATTGCAGACGAAGTAAACGTCCTCTTCTTCTCGATTTACGTACTTTACTTCAAAAAGTCAGTTTTAACACTACTGCACAAATATAGAGTGGTCTTAAAGTTCCATTTGGATAGAGATTTGACGGACTGATTTGGAAATTCATTCCAACCATGCAACTGTTTCAGAAATGAGAAAAAGCTCCTGGGTGTTATGACATGCATTCAATTATTATTTCACCACAAAGAGCTGCTTCTTTCAGCAGATATGAGACAGCTACCGGGGCGGGGACTATTTCTTTATGGGGCCTTTGTTCAGCGTCTCCAAGGAATTCTATTTTTAGAGTCAAATGGGGGGGGGGGGGGGGTGGGGAGGCCTTCCCCCAATGTACTGACTAAAACCTGTCACTTTCAGAGAACGGGGGAGGGGGTTTGGGGGACTCATCCCCCAATGTACTGGCTCAATATGTCAGAAGGACAGTTGTGTGAGTTCACTAGAGATTGCTCTTTACATATTAACTCACACAACGTAGTGAGTGTAATGGTTACGTATGTATATAACGTGTAAACAAAATTCATATATCCATCATGTCCATCGAATCTGAAAAAAATTGTGCAGACCCATGACAATTCTGGTTCCGGTACAGTTTGTCGCATTCCATACGGGCCGCGCTTGCCGATCCTGCTTTCACGACGCACCGCAACCACAGTTACCATGATTCCCATTGTTTCCTTCCTCGTGACGCAATTATTTCATGACGTCATGAGCCATTGACCATTCATACAAGTAGATTTATTCACACCGGCGCCACTGAAGTGCGGGTGTGGGACATCATGTATTCAAAAATCGTCTGCTAGGACATACAGGACAACGTCGACTGAGACAGTTCTGACATTTCATTGCAGACAAAGCAAACGTCCTCTTCTTCTCGATTTACGTACTTTACTTAAAAAAAGTCAGTCTTAACACTACTAAATCCAGATCCAGTCACGTGATTTCTAGTAACTGCCAAACTCGACCCAGTGCCGGTGTAATGTTTTTGAGTGTTTCTGTTTTTGAGTGTTTCCCCTCATTGTTTGGGAACGCTCAAAAATAGATTGACAAGTTTTTCTGTGTATCCCCCCTATTGAAAAGTCGTGGTCTCTCTAGCTGCCTATTGTTTGGAAACACTGACACCTGGGAAACAACCACAGATGTTACACCGGAACTGTGAAGTAATGATGTAGGTCACGTGGTCAGAGTGCAGGAGTTCCCGTACCGCCTGGCTATCCGATTTAGCATCTACCGTTCCGGAACGACATCAGCGCCTCTAGTGTCAAGATCGTAAATTTGCCATTCTTGATTTTGGCGCCAAACGAATCCAAAAAAACGCGTTAAAACAATTAAGAATATATCAGCTACAAAAATTCGTTATTAACTAACTGGTGAAGAAACACACAAATATCTAGGCTAGCAGGTGGAAAATTCAATTATTATTTCACCACAAAGAGCTGCTTCTGTCCGCAGATATGAGACAGCTACCGGGGCGGGGACTATTTCTTTATGGGGCCTTATTGTTCAGCGTCTCCAAGGAATTCTATTTTTAGAGTCCAATGGGGGGGGGGGGGGGGGGGGGGCCTTCCCCCCAATGTACTGACTAAAATCTGTCACTTTCAGAGAACGGGGGAGGGGGTTTGGGGGACTCATCCCCCAATGTACTGGCTAAATATGTCAGAAGGACGGGGGTTTGGGGGGCTCCCCCATGTCAAACAGTTGTGTGAGTTCACCAGAGATTGCTCTTTACATATTAGTCAGTTAATTCCCGCACTAGTAATAAAACACGCTATTGATCTTCAAGTCACAATTACATGTAGTCAACAATTTGAAATAAAATTTTCCGATTAATCTCTTTGTTATGAGCGGGGAAGATTCTCATGGGTACCCAAGTTGGCTGATTGCCCTCATTAAGTTTTCGGGACGCTTTAAGTTCTAGAACCGACGGAGAATATATTTTGTTGACGGAAAAGGCAAAAGGTTCTTTCACCAACTCGAGATTTGCTGTAAATCGCTGATGAGCCTGATGCACTTGTCTGACAATCTAATTTCAGAACAGTTCTTTACGCCCTATTCGTATCAGGGACAGCCTCAAGACTTTCACTTGCTGCTATGACTGTAGATCGTGCATGCGCTGTTTTATTTCCACTGAAGGCTAAGAGCATCTGCACAGCATCGCGTGCCAAGAAAATAGTCGTTATTTTAACGATTATTCCGTGCACAATAGATATCAACATGTTCTTTGGCTTTAAAATTCAGTTCTTGGGGACTGAATTCGCCTCTCCTTTTACCGAGTTCAAGGAACATCAGTGGCTTGAGGTGGCTGTGGCTGCCTACCACTTGACGGCTTTGGGTGTATTGCCATTCACAGTGATTCTAATATCGAATATCTTAATCTTAATTAGCGTAAAACGTGCAGCTTCGGAGAGGCGGAAAATGACCAAAGATGAAAAGGAAAACTTAGAAAATGCCCATCTGACGAGAATTCTAGTGTTGGTGTCCCTCGCGTTTGTCGTTCTCTGTTCGCCGTATCTGATATTCGAGGTGCTGGTCGCAATCCCGGAAATAATGGCAGAGTATGATTACAGCGACATCTATTGGCTTCTCAGAATAGGTGTCATCTACTGGGCTACAGCGACATTTTCTGTAGTGAACCATGCAGTCAATTTTTATTTGTATGTGCTTGGAGGCAAGAAGTACAGGCATGATGCACGGAATGTTTTGACCGCATGGATGCCCGGATGCATGCGCTTTACGCGATGAAGTATATTGTGCTACGAGGAATGTATTGACCATGTGTATGTGGTTGGCCGATCGAGTGATGCATTGAAGATTTTTGGCCAAATGCATGTGCCTTGCACGGTGAGAATGATGCACGTAGGTGATGCTCGTATTAGTTAACTGAAAGCACTGTCATCACACAACCTCTGGTGCGATTAGCGGGAGAGTGGCCGAGTTTGCCGCCCCAGAGATCTTGCTTCAGACCCCTGAATCTATATTCTCTGGTTTAGTGAGAAACAGTGGATTAT
Source organism: Lineus longissimus (assembly GCF_910592395.1). Lineage (NCBI taxonomy): Eukaryota > Metazoa > Nemertea > Pilidiophora > Heteronemertea > Lineidae > Lineus > Lineus longissimus. Next base: position 18,013,163 of record NC_088308.1, on the reverse strand, counting down.
CATCAAGCCAACATGTCAAATGAAATGTTTGTCAAAACAGTGCCATCAAGTGAGGTAACCACTATGCAAGTGGCCGCGGTATAGTATATGTTGTGGATTAAACTGATGTTCATGCGCGGAAGGGGACGTCTGGTGCACTGGTACACCTTGCTCGTCATATGACCACTACGTGACCTTGGATGTTGGATGCTTGGTTGTAATGGCGTACATTGTAATGTCTTTTAGAATCTCTCGTTTTCTGTGTCAAGAAACCTTTGTAGAAAACAAAACTACTTGTGTACGTAGAGCGAAGGAAAGCTATAGTCGTTTCGTGAATGGACTAGATAACGTATTATCTGTAAATGCATAGTACGTCTGTGCAAACTTCTGATTTTGTTGTTGTTGATGAATTAGTAAAACTGGCGGTATTTTGGAAAGTCGCTGCTTCTTAATTGAAGGCATCAATCAGGACTGATGTGGTATCGACGCAATCATCACTAGTAGCAATTATTGTTTCATATTTCGCGCTGACTACATAGATGATTATTGCAAAGTATATATTTTTCTTCAATGTCCGTATCGGATTGAATTCCTCTGTAAGTGACGCAGAGTCAGTAAGCGAGCAACAGGCAGTAGATGAGTCAACACTATTGCAGCTAGTTTTCTATTTACTTTTCGCATCCGTTCTATTATTCCACCTCGAGCGTCGATAATAATGCAGTGTCCAAGGTAAGCCTGGCGCGAACGCATCTTGGTCAATAAGTCTCGATATCGCTACGTGTGCTCTCTCGGTAGTTCATAATAATAATTATTATCGGAGCTTTTAAGTTGAAAAAGTGGCATGCGTCAACAATCAGGATTTTTTTAAGCATAATTTGATCTTCAGTTCACAGTTGCACTGTCTCTGACGCCATATTTGCCACTTATATACCACGCACCATCAAGCAAGAAACGCGGACGAATGTTCAAATCTAAATATTATCCACCTTAAATGCAAGCAAACGAACGGTGAGGACGAAGAAGAAGGACACCTATTAAACGCGTTCGTAGCTCAGTGTTGGTAAGGTCCATGGTTTAAACGAGGGTGATACCTTCCCATACGTTCCGCTGCCATGATTGTATGATGAACCAAAAGGGTAATAACTAAACATTTCTTTCCTGTTGAACGGTATTAGTTTCGTTTTCTGAAGAAAATCGTTAAACAGGTATAGCTTACATGTCTAACGAAATGGATGGAGAAAACTTCACATCGGCTTCGTTGATCAGCACCATTTTATTTCTGAATCAGTCAAATGATGAGTTTCTGGCACTACGCATAGCTCATAGTATTTTCAAAAAGTGGACACACTTGATCATTGTCATGTTTGGGTTGTTTGGGAACTCTATCTCGTTGCTCATAACAACTAAAAAAGAGTATAGAAGCATAAGTACAAGTGTGTATATGACGGCTCTTGCTGTCCTGGACACCATTTACTTGGTTAGTCATCTCGTTTATGTTCTTTTGATACACCACGGCTTGGGAGTGATGATCGAACAAGTTGAAGAGATGGCGACGTTAGTACGTCTCTTATTTCACAAAGTGACCATTCAGAAATAAATTTGACCCCGCATACACTGTAGACGTGCCAAATGGGTTCTCGCACCTTTCCCACAAGTTTGCCATTTCCCTCAAATCGAAAATAAACCCGCTCCCGTGTGGCGTACATACATGTAGCGACTTTATAAGACGTATGACATATGATGTCCTGGAAAGAGTGAAGTGTTCATACCTACATCGACACGTGCACGTCATACTGGAGCGATTTCATTCGATTTGCCGGACCTCGCTGCTATCTCACCAATTACTTTGCCAACTCTGTCAATGCTTAGGCCAATGTGTTACCATGGTTATAGTCAGTTAATTCCCGCACTAGTAGTTGAACAGGCTATTGATCTTCAAGTCACAATTACATGTAGTCAACAATTTGCAATAAAATTTTCCGATTAATCTCTTTGTTATGAGCGGGGAAGATTATCATGGGTACCCAAGTTGGCTGATTGCCCTCATTAAGTTTTCGGGACGCTTTAAATTCTAGAACCGACGGAGAATATATTTTGTTGACGGAAAAGGCAAAAGGTTCTTGCACCAACTCGAGATTTGCTGTAAATCGCTGATGAGCCTGATGCACTTGTCTACAATATAATTTCAGAGCAGTTCTTTACGCCGTATTCGTATCAGGGACAGCCTCAAGACTTTCACTTGCTGCTATGACTGTAGATCGTGCATGCGCTGTTTTATTTCCACTGAAAGCTAAGAGCATCTGCACAGCATCGCGTGCCAAGAAAATAGTCGTTATTTTAACGATTATCCCGTGCACAATAGATATCAACATGTTCTTTGGCTTTAAAATTCAGTTCTTGGGGACTGAATTCGCCTCTCCTTTTACCGAGTTCAAGGAACATCAGTGGCTTGAGGTGGCTGTGGCTGCCTACCACTTGATGGCTATGGGTGTATTGCCATTCACAGTGATTCTAATATCGAATATCTTAATCTTAATTAGCGTAAAACGTGCAGCTTCGGAGAGGCGGAAAATGGCCAAAGATGAAAAGGAAAACTTAGAAAATGCCCATCTGACGAGAATTCTAGTGTTGGTGTCCCTGGCGTTTGTCGTTCTCTGTTCGCCGTATCTGATATTCGAGGTGCTGGTCACAATCCCGGAAGTAATGGCAGAGTATGATTACAGCCACATCTATTGGCTTCTCAGAATAGATGTCATCTACTGGGCTACAGTGACAATTTCTGTAATGAACCATGCAGTCAATTTTTATTTGTATGTGCTTGGAGGCAAGAAGTACAGGCATGATGCACGGAATGTTTTGACCGCATGGATGCCCGGATGCATGCGCTTTACGCGATGAAGTATATTGTGCTACGAGGGATGTATTGACCATGTGTATGTGGTTGGCCGATCGAGTGATGCATTGAAGATTTTTGGCCAAATGCATGTGCCTTGCACGGTGAGAGTGATGCACGTAGGTGATGCTCGTATTAGTTAATTGAAAGCACCTCTGGTGCGATTAGCGGGAGAGTGGCCGAGTTTGCCGCTCCAGAGATCTTGCTTCAGAAATCTGAATATATATTCTCAGGTTTAGTGAGAAACAGTGGATTATCATCAAGCCAACATGTCAAATGAAATGTTTGTCAAAACAGTGCCATCAAGTGAGGTAACCACTATGCAAGTGGCCGCGGTATAGTATATGTTGTGGATGAAACTGATGTTCATGCGCGGAAGGGGACGTCTGGTGCACTGGTACACCTTGCTCGTCATATGACCACCACGTGACCTTGGATGTTGGATGCTTGGTTGTAATGGCGTACATTGTAATGTCTTTTAGAATCTCTCGTTTTCTGTGTCAAGAAACTTTTGTAGAAAACAAAACTACTTATGTACGTAGAGCGAAGGAAAGCTATAGTCGTTTCGTGAATGGACTAGATAACGTATTATCTGTAAATGCATAGTACGTCTGTGCAAACTTCTGATTTTTTTGTTGTTGATGAATTGGAAAACTGGCGGTATTTTGGAAAGTCGCTACTTCTTAATTGAAGGCATCAATCAGGACTGATGTGGTATCGACACAATCATCACTAGTAGCAATTATCGTTTCATATTTCGCGCTGATTACATAGATGATTATTGCAAAGTAGATATTTTCCTTCGATGTCCGTATCGGATTGAATTCCTCTGTAAATGACGCAGAGTCAGTAAGCGAGCAACAGGCAGTAGCGGAGTCAACACTTATGCAGCTAGTTTTCTATTTAGTTTTCGCTTCCGTTCTATTATTCCACCTCAAGCGTCGATAATAATGCAGTGTCCAAGGTAAGCCTGGCGCGAACACGTCTTGGTCAATAAGTCTCGATATCGCTATGTGTGATCTCTCGGTAGTTCATAATGATAATTTTTATCGTAGCTTTTACCTGGAACAAGTGGCATGGGTCAACAATCAGGATTTTTTGTAGCATAATTTGATCTTCAGTTCACAGTTGCACTGTCTCTGAAGCCATATTTGCCACATATATACCACGCACCATCTGACAAGAAACGCGGACGAATGTTCAAATCTAAATATTATCCACCTAATAAATATGCAAACAAACTAACGGTGAAGACGAAGAAGAAGGACACCTATTAAACGTGGTCGTAGCTCAGTGTTGGTAAGGTCCATGGTTTAAACGAGGGTAGAGGATCCTTCTCATACGTTCCGCTGCCACGATTGTATGGTGAACCAAAAGGGTAACAACTAAACATTTCTTTCCTGTTGAACGGTATTAAGTTTTGTTTTCTGAAGCAAATCGTTAAACAGGTATAGCTTACATGTCTAACGAAATGGATGGAGAAAACTTCACATCGGCTTCGTTGATCAGCACCATTTCATTTCTGAATCAGTCAAATGATGAGTTTCTGGCGCTACGCATAGCTCATAGTATTTTGAAAAAGTGGGCACACTTGATCATTGCCATGTTTGGGTTGTTTGGGAACTCAATCTCGTTGCTAATAACAACTAAAAAAGAGTATAGAAACATAAGTACATGTGTGTATATGACGGCTCTTGCTGTCCTGGACACCATTTACTTGGTTAGTCACGTCGTTTATGTTCTTTTGATACACCACGGCTTGGGAGTGATGGTCGAACCAATTGAAGAGATGGCGACGTAAGTACGTCTCTGATTTCACAAAGTGACCATTCAGAAATAAATTTGACCCCGCATACACTGTAGACGTGCCAAATGGGTTCTCGCACCTTTCTCCCACTTTTGTCAGTTCCCTCAAATCGAAAATAAACCCGCTCCCGTTTGGCGTACCACATGTAGCGACTTAATAAGACGTATGACACATGATGTTCTGGAGAGAGTGAAGCGTTCATATCTACATCGACACGTGCACGTCATACTGGAGCGATTTCATTCGATTTGCCGGACCTCGCTGCTATCCTACCAACTACTTTGCCAACTCTGTCAATGCGTAGGCCAATGTGTTACCATGGTTAGAGTCAGTTAGTTCCCGCACTAGTAATAGAACACGCTATTGATCTTCAAGTCACAATTACATGTAGTCAACAATTTGAAATAAAATTTTCCGATTAATCTCTTTGTTATGAGCGGGGAAGATTCTCATGGGTACCCGAGTTGGCTGATTGCCCTCATTAAGTTTTCAGGACGCTTTAAATTCTAGAACCGACGGAGAATATTTTGTTGACGGAAAAGGCAAAAGGTTCTTGCACCAACTCGAGATTTGCTGTAAATCGCTGATGAGCCTGATGCACTTGTCTGACAATCTAATTTCAGAACAGTTCTTTACGCCGTTTACGTATCAGGGACAGCCTCAAGACTTTCACTAGCTGCTATGACTATAGATCGTGCATGCGCTGTTTTATTTCCACTGGAGGCTAAGAGCATCTGCACAGCATCGCGTGCCAAGAAAATAGTCGTTATTTTAACGATTATCCCGTGCACAATAGATATCAACATTTTCTTTGGCTTTAAAATTCAGTTCTTGGGGACTGAATTCGCCTCTCCTTTTACAGAGTTCAAGGAAAATCAGTGGCTTGAGGTGGCTGTGGCTGCCTACCACTTGATGGCTATGGGGGTATTGCCATTCACATTGATTCTAATATCGAATATCTTAATCTTAATTAGCGTAAAACGTGCAGCTTCGGAGAGGCGGAAAATGGCCAAAGATGAAAAGGAAAACTTAGAAAATGCCCATCTGACGAGAATTCTAGTGTTGGTGTCCCTGGCGTTTGTCGTTCTCTGTTCGCCGTATCTGATATTCGAGGCGCTGGTCACAATCCCGGAAGTAATGGCAGAGTATGATTACAGCGACATCTATTGGCTTCTGAGAATAGATGTCATCTTCTGGGCTACAGTGACATTTGGTATAATGAATCATGCAGTCAATTTTTATTTGTATGTGCTTGGGGGCAAGAAGTACAGGAGAGATGCACGGAATGTTTTGACCGTATGCATGCGCCTTACGCGATGAAGTACTGATGCAATGTGCTACGAGGAATGTATTGAACATGTGTATGTGTTTGAAACGGCTCACTTGGCCGATGGAGTGATGCATGGAAGGTTTTGGCGAAATGCATGTGCATTCCACGGTGAGAGAGTGATGCACGTAGGCCTATGTGATGCACGTATTAGTTAATTGAAAGCACTGTCATCACACAACTTCTGGTGCAAATAGAAGGATATCTTCCTTTCATGAGGACACGAAAGATGACGCAACGGGCCCTCGGCCTACGACCTCATTAAGATGATGATGATGATAAACCTTTTGCATAGAAAGATAAACCTTTGGCATAGAAATTTAATTCGAAATTTTTAAACTAGCTTCATGTGCTGCCAGTTCTACGTTATCCCACCCTGAGGAAATCCGGGGTTAATGTTCGCTTCTTCGGCCCTGCACACAGTGTAGCGATAATTAACCCCCGATTTTCTCAGGATGACGTCATCCTGAGTGTGCGAGGGGAGGAGGATACGACTGCCTCTGGATTTTCGAGGATGGTTCTACGTCCATCCATAGAAAAGAAAATCACATCATTAAAAAGGCATTGGATCGTACTTAATTTCTTCAATGAAATCTCCGCCTTTATGACCGGAACTGAGCCTGAAAAACCTCAGGATACTTCTTCGTCAAAACGGCCCTGATGCACAAGGCCAATCTGTTTTTTTCTGCGCCACATTGTTTTCTGTGTCTGAGTAATATTTGTAGAAAATAAAACTACATCTGCACGTAGAGCAAAGTAAACACCATTATGCGCACACGGATATTTTCAATCGTCCGAAAAACAGTAAATAGTAATTATTGTATCACATTTCAAATTTGCGCTGACAGAGATGACTATTTCAAAGTTGTTTTTTTCTTCCTCGGTGTCCGTATCGAATCGAATTCCTGTGTAAGCGACGCCGAGTCAGTAAAGGAGCAAGAGTCAGTAGCGTATAGTAAACACCAATGCAGCTGGCTTACTATTGAATTTACGCCTCCGCTCTACTGTTCCTCGAGAGTCGAAGTCTGTTTGACGAAATGATGCAGTACCCAAGGTAGGCCTGCTGCTTTCTCGATTGTTCAAAACGATAATACTTTCTCGTTGCTTATAACTTTCCATTGTCATAATGAACAACTGGCATGGGTCAACATTCACATTTTCTGAGGCATAATTTGATCTTCAGTTCACAGTTACACCTCTCGGACGCACTTCCTATTCGCCAACAATATTACGCACCATGACAGGAAACTCTTACGTACATGTATATTAAGATTTTAGATATTGTCCGCTTACAAAAACCATGAAATTGAATGATTAAGAACAAGAGGAGAGGACACCATCCCGTTTAAACGCAGTCTTAATGCAGTGTTTGTAAGGTCCATGGTTTAAACGAGGGTGCAGGAACCTTCTAATACGTTCCGTTGGACCATCGTATGGCGTACTATAATTATGATAACTACCCGTATGCTGTATTTAAACATCGTTTCTTTCTCGTTTAACTGTATGTAGTTAGTTTCGGTTTCCATAGATAGCTTACGTGTAGACCTTGCCACTCGGATGTCTCACGAAATGGAGGGAGAAAACTTCACATCGGCTTCGTCGATCAGCACTGTTGCATTTCAGTCAAATGATGAGTTTCTGGCGCTACGCATAGCTCATAGTATTTTCAAAAAGTGGGTACCCTTGATCATAGCCATCATTGGGTTGTTTGGGAACTCAATCTCGTTGCTCATAACCACCAAGAAAGAGTACAGAAACATAAGTACATGTGTGTATATGACGGCTCTTGCTGTCCTGGACAACATATACCTGATATGTCCTGCCTTTTATGTTCTTCTGATACACCACGGCTTGGGAGTAACGATTGAACACATTGAAGAGATAGCGACGTAAGTATATGTACGACCCTGGTTTTCACAAGGGGATCTTTAAGAAATTCATTTGACCCTCGCAAACATTGTAGACGTGTCAACCTTTCCCACGCTTTTGCCAGTTCCGTGAAATGAAAATAAGCCAGCTACAGTATGGCGTCATTGCGATTCAATAATGGCATGACATGTATAAGCTGTCCTGGAAAAAGTGAAGCGTTCATGCCTACATCGACACGTGCACGTCTTATGCGATATGTCGGACCTCACTGTTCTTTTCTGTCAATGTGTGCGGGCCAATGTGCTCCCATGGTTACCGCGCTAAACAGAGTAATCGAACGCGCTATAAATCTTCAAGTCGCTATTACATGTAGTTCAAAAATCGGAAATATACAAATTAATCACTTTTGTAATGAGCGGCGAAGATTCTCATGGATACTACCCAAGTTGGCTGATTGCCCTCATTAAGTTTTTCATGACGCTTTTAAATATATAACCGATGGAGAATATATACTTTGTTTACGGACAAGGCGAAAACATATTTCAACAATTTGTTATCATCACTGATGTGCGTGCGTGCGTGTGTGCGTGCGTGTGTGGTCACTGTTTCACTAGTCTGACCATCTTATTTCAGAACAGCACTTTACGCAGTCTTCGTGACAGGGGTAGCCTCAAGATGTTCACTTGCCGCCATGACTTTAGATCGCGCATGCGCTATTCTATTTCCGCTGAAGTCTAGGAGCATCTGCACAGCATCGCGGGCCAGGAAAACAGTTGTTATTTTAACGATAATCCCGGGGATAATAGATATCAACCTTTTCTTTGGCTTCAAATATCAGTTCTTGGGGACTGAATTCGCGTCACCTTTTATCGAGTTCAAAAGACATCCATGGCTTGAGGTGGCTCAGTGTATCTTCCTACCACTTGACTAGCGTCAAACGTGCAGCTTCTAATGGGAGGAAAATGGCGAAAGATGAAAGGGAAACCGTAGAAAACGCTCATCTGACGAGAATTCTAATGTTGGTGTCTCTAGCGTTTGTCGTTTTCTGTTCGCCGTATCTGATATTCGAGGTGCTGGTCACAATCCCGGAAGTAATGGCAGAGTATGATTACAGCGACATCTATCGGCTTCTCAGAATAGACGCTATCTACTGGGCTACGGTAGCATGTGGACATACTAATCATGCGGTCAATTTTTATTTGTATGTGCTTGGTGGAGGCAAGAAGTACAGGCGTGATGCACGGAATGTTTTGACCGCATGGATGCCCGGATGCATGCGACTTACGCGATGAAGTACTGTATATTGTGATACAAGGAATGTGTTGACCATGTGTATGTGTTTGAAGCGACTAAGTTGGCTAATCGAGTGATGCATGGAAAGTATTGGCCAAATGCATGTGCCTTGCACGGTGAGAGAGTGATGTACGCATGTGAAATTTGTGTATTGGCTGTATGTTCTTTGATAAACAGAGGGAAACGCGAGTGAGTTTACAAATTTATGTAGCGTATGGTTCCCACTCTTTCGTGTCCATTTACCTCTTCTACGCCCAGTAGTTTCAGGGCCGTATTTAACTTTTTTGTCCAGGGGGGGCAGTGGGATAGATCGCCGAAGGCGATCTGCATGCGCCGCAGGCGCATCCGAACGGGGGGGGGGGGGGTCTGGGGGCCCTCCCCCGGAAAAATTTGAAAATAAAAGGTCTGAAATGGCATTTTCCTGGCATTTGGAAGTGTGGATCAATAGTATTTTTACTCTAAAAAAGGACCACTTTTATGAGAAAGAAGACTAGGGATTTTACTATATTACTTGTATGAAACTCCTCTGTCAGAATAGAAGACTAGGGTCAGAGCACTGGACTGGTCAGATTATAAGGGTTGCACCTGAGTTGATAACATCTGCTATCCATATGCTGCTATCATGCTGGTAAAGCTATGGCTAAGATTAGTTTGTCTTTTTATTACTGTCTGATTTTTTTTTTCAACATTTATTGCACAGGGGGGGGCAGCTGCCCCCCTGCCCCCCCTCTAAATACGGCCCTGAGTTTATGAGGCAGAAATTATACGCTCTTGTGATAAGTTAAGGTGACATAGGTGACACATGTTCAATCTCACTGATGGTTAGAACAATAAGTGTGCGAGGGGAGGAGGATACGACTGACTCTGGAATTTCGAGGATGGTTCCACGTCCATCCAAAGAAAAGAAAATCACATAATTAAAAAGGCATTGGATCGTACTTTATTTCAACTTCTTCTCAAAAACCTCAGGATACTTCTTCGTCAAAACGGCACTGATGCACAAGGCCAATTTGTTCTTTTCTGCGACACATCGTTTTCTGTGTCTGAGTAATATTTGTAGAAAATAAAACTACTTCTGCACGTAGAGCAAAGTAAACACCACTATGCGCACACGGATATTTTCAATCGTCCGAAAAACAGTAAATAGTAATTATTGTATCACATTTCAAATTTGCACTGACAGAGATGACTATTTCAAAGTTCTTTTTTTCTTCCTCGGTATCCGTATCAAATCGAATTCCTGTGTAAGTGACGCCGAGTCAGTAAAGGAGCAACAGTCAGTAGCGTATAGTAAACACCAATACAGCTTACGCCTCCGCTCTATTGTTCCTCGAGAGTCGAAGTTTGTCAGACGAAATGATGCAGTACCCAAGGTAGGCCTGCTCGGCTCTCTCGAGTGTTCAAAATGATAATACTTTCTCGTTGCTTATTACTTTCCATTGTCATAATGAACAACTGGCATGGGTCAACATTCACATTTTCTGAGGCATAATTTGATCTTCAGTTCACAGTTACACCTCTCGGACGCACTTCCTATTCGCCAACAATATTACGCACCATGACAGGAAACTCTTACGTACATGTATATTAAGGATTTAGATATTGTCCGATTACAAAACACCATGGAATCGAATGATTAAGAACAAGAGGAGAGGACACCATCCCGTTTACACGCAGTCGTAATGCAGTGTTTGTAAGGTCCATGGTTTAAACGAGGGTGCAGGAACCTTCTAATACGTTCCGTTGGACCATCGTATGGCGTATGATAACTACCCGTATGATGTATTTAAACATCGTTCCTTTCTCGTTTAACGGTAGTTAGTTTCAATTTTCATAGATAGCGTACATGTAAGCCTTGCCACTCGGATGTCTCACGAAATGGAGGGAGAAAACTTCACATCGGCTTCGTCGATCAACACGATTGCCTTTCAGTCAAATGATGAGTTTCTGGTGCTACGCATAGCTCATAGTATTTTCAAAAAGTGGGCACCCTTGATCGTAGCGATGTTTGGGTTGTTTGGGAACTCAATCTCGTTGCTCATAACCACCAAGAAAGAGTATAGAAACATAAGTACATGTGTGTATATGACGGCTCTTGCTGTTCTGGACAACATATACCTGATATGTCCTGCCTTTTATGTTCTTCTGATACACCACGGCTTGGGAGTAACAATTGAACACATTGAAGAGATAGCGACGTAAGTATATGTACGTCCGTGATTTTCACAAAGTGATCTTTAAGAAATTCATTTGATTCTCGCATACACTGTAGACGTGCCAAAATGGGCTCACACACCTTTCCCACACTTTTGCCAGTTCCGTCAAATCGAAAATAAGCCCGCTCAGTGTAGTCCAGTATGGCGTCATTGCGATTTGATAATGGCATGACATGTATATGTTGTCCTGGAAAAAGTGAAGCTTTCATACCTACATCGACACGTCCACGACATACTGGAGTGATTTATTCGATTTGCCGGACCTCGCCTCACAGACAAGGCGAAAACATCTTTCAACAATTTGCTGTCATCACTGATGTGTGTGTGGTCACTGTTTCACTGGTCTAGCCATTTTATTTCAGAACAGCACTTTACGCAGTCTTCGTAACATCGGTAGCCTCAAGATGTTCACTTGCCGCCATGACTTTAGATCGCGCATGGGCTGTTCTATTTCCGCTGAAGTCTAGGAGCATCTGCACAGCGTCGCGGGCCAGGAAAACAGTTGTTATTTTAACGATAATCCCGGGCATAATAGATATCAATCTTTTCTTTGGCTTCAAATATCGGTTCTTGGGGACTGAATTCGCGTCACCTTTTATCGAGTTCAAAGGACATCCATGGCTTGAGGTGGCTGTATCTTCCTACCACTTGACGGCTTACGGTGTATTGCCATTCACAGTAATTCTAGTATCGAATATCTTAATCTTAATTAGCGTCAAACGTGCAGCTTCTAATAGGAGGAAAATGGCGAAAGATGAAAGGGAAACCGTAGAAAACGCTCATCTGACGAGAATTCTAGTGTTGGTGTCCCTGGCGTTTGTCGTTTTCTGTACGCCGTATCTGATATTCGAGATGCTGGTCACAATCCCGGATGTAATGGCAGAGTATGATTACAGCGACATCTATCGGCTTCTCAGAATAGATGCTATCTACTGGGCTACGGTAGCATGTGGAAATACGAATCATGCAGTCAATTTTTATTTGTATGTGCTTGGTGGAGGCAAGAAGTACAGGCGTGATGCACAGAATGTTTTGACCGCATGGATGCCCAGATGCATGCGCCTTTCGCGATGAAGTACTGTATATTGTGATACGAGGAGTGTATTGACCATGCGTATGTGTTTGAAGCGGCTAAGTTGGCCGATTGAGTGATGCATGGAATGTATTGGCCAAATGCATGTGCCCTGCACGGTGAGAGAATGCACGTATGTGAAATTTGTGTATTGGCTGTATGTTCTTTGATAAAAAGAAGGAAACGCGAGTGAGTTTACAAATTTATGTAGCGTGTGCTTCCAGCAAACTCTTTCGTGTCCATTTACCTCTTCTACGCCCAGTAGTTTATGAGGCAGAAAGTATACGCTCTTGTGATCAGTTAAGGTGACTTAGGTAATTGAAAGCACTGTCATCACACAACCTCTGGTGCGAATAGAAGTATATCCTACTTTAGGACCCGAAAGATGACGTGCATAAACCTGTGGCATAGAAATTGACTTTGAAACTATCAAACTACAGCTTAATATTTCATGGGTTGCCAGTTCTACGTCCATCCATAGAAAAGAAAATCACATGACTTCGTCCGCCATAGAACCTTGAAAATGACACAAATATATATAGAAACAAGTGGTAAGATTTGAATACGGGACCAAGTACAAATACATTTCTGAGAATAACCAGTCTGGTTACTCTGAGTTTATGTATAGCATTTTGTCCATGTATATATGTAGGCCCATTTTTGGCAACACCAAGTTGAATCCCGCGACTGTATCTGAGATGTCGGTTGGGTGACACGGCGAAATCAGCCCTCGATTATCTAGAATTCCTAGTCAGGAAAAATAGCGAGGAAATTGGAACACGTCAGGACGCGTCATGTAGATGACAGGCGCGGATCTTATAAGGTGCCACGATTTGGCTTCCTTTCATGAACATTCTTTATCGATCAAACGACACAGTGGCAATGACAGTTACAATGCTCATAAATTTGCCATATCTGTAAAATTATCACCAAACCGCGCAGTAGACTGAAACGTCAATATCAGAAAGCGCTAATAAACGCCAATTTTGTGTTCAGAGCTACTTCATTCTCTACCAGCTTCACCATCGGAGCAACGATCCATTCCGGGACGCGAAATTTTTTTCTGCAGGATACTTCTGCCACAGTGTACATCTGACAGCCAATCACAATTGGCGCGATCTTTGACATCACACTGTTTATTTATGCATGATAATGCAAATACAATGGACGATACCGAGTCGCATGCCGAGTGCCACTTCAACTGTGAATGTGACAATAGTTCATTGTCTGACCCCAATTATGCTCAACTCAAGGTTTGTGTCGTAGTGTTTAGGAATGAATTGCACAGATTCATTGTAAAATTGATGATATTATGCGTACAAAAGAGTCATCAGCTGATCTGATCGCTACATTGCAGTGCATGCATTGATTTGTGAAATTTTAAGGGGCAGTGACACTGCAGTGTTGCCAATGTTGATAATTATTAAAGGGACAGTGTATCCGATGTCTCGCGATTTGTGAAATTTTAAGGGGCAGTGACACTGACAGTGTTGCCAATGTTGATAATTATTAAAGGGACAGTGTATGCGATGTCTGCTGTTGAAGGTATCAGGCCTATTTTGGTAGTTTGAACATTGTTGAAGGGCCATTGTATAAAACACATTTTGACAAGCAAACAAAATAAATTGAATGGTGGCGCCACCTATGCATATACAGCAGAACTAGTTACACGGTTGACAGATAAACATTCAACCTCGGCTATTTTGCCGAGCACAGTGCGCCTTTAACAGACAAGTCCAATAAATACAGTCCACTCGACAATGAAAATACATGTTAAGATACTGCAAATAAATATATTTTAGCTAATATACTCCTCTAACCATTTGCTAACTTGTTCTTTCCAAGATTATCAGAACACGTGGCATTGTTGACATTATTGCGCCATGTGGAAAGATGATGTCAACAAAGACACGTGCTTGCCTTGAATTCTGATTGGCTGTCAGATGTACACAATGGCAGAAGTATCCTGCAGAAAAAAATTTCGCTTCCGGGACTGAAACCATAGGCCGTAGCTTGATATCTACAGTCCGTTACCTTAGAAACCGAATCTGGTGGCCTTGGGAAAATTCTGAAGCTCTCGTTCGGTGTTTCCTTTGCAAGCCGGCAGATGTCTTGCTGTGGATGATCTGGCGGAATTGGTGAAATTTATTCCACTTCTACACAAGCGTTTTGTACGGCTACATCGGATTGCTACAAATGGAAGTTCTAAAAGGTCCTATGCATACAATGGAAAATAGGTGATTCGTAAAAAAGTAAGGATGGGTGTTGTTGCTGTTGTAGATGTCGTCTGCTCCTTGTTGTTTTTAGTGGTTTGCAGGTTGTGGGCGAGGAATCAAACATCATGGCTCAGACTACGCTTACGAAAATTGTGCTCATTAAAATGTTGTGTTCAATTTCATTGAAGCAGTCTAATGACAGACGATGGCACTTGAAAATGCAGATGCTGGAGTAACGTACATCATGTGAAGGGTTATCTGTTTTAGCTGCCATGGGTGTAAAATGCAAGGACACCGGTTACATATTTTGTGGCCTGGCATATCAAGGAATTTGGCGTCACACATTCCATGCAAAGTTCCCATGGGTAATGACATGTATACGAATCACTTAAAAATGGAAAGCAAATAAAAAGCACCGAGATGTTCATGTGCTGGTGGCAGGTTGACCAACAGAAGCAGATACAGTCTTAATTAACAAGAACGGTAGACGAAACTACGGCAGTAACTGTATACTCATGTGTCGCAATGTGTATTTCGCAATTGTACAGTGGTGATTTGATTGAAGTTGCTTTGGTCTTAGGACAGACAACCAATAGGTGATATGTGACTTCCCTGCCACAGGAAACATTCATCAACACAGCTTGCACTTGCAGCGGGATCACAATCTAGTCTCGACGACAGAGGCGGCCAACACCCGCGCACAGGTGAGCTCCACCCTCGGGGCTCTCCCATCTTGCCCTATAGTATCTAACTGCTATCAGAGAGGAATGCTGAGATATGTGTATCCAGTGGCTGGTTCCTACAATGAGGATTTTCGTTTGATCAGAAAGCAATAGAGCACACTGGTCCACTGTCTGTACAGTGGATACAACTTTGTTCATTCCGACCTGTTTCCTATGAATCCTATAACTGTACTGTTTATGTTTCAGACGGAAGCATCTTGGTTACGCCATGGTGTTATCGAGTTCGTTGAAGTGGCACTGCAGTACAGATCTGCGCTGAGAAAATTGGTATAGTCGGCCGTACCGGGTCAGGCAAGTCGACTCTTTTCCTGGCGCTCTATCGGCTGATCGAGTTGGCCGGTGGCTGCATTAAAATTGATGGCGTGGATATATCGAAAATGGGAGTACAAAAGCTGAGGTAATCCTTCGCAGTGTTGTTGGGCACTCCAAGGAGTCCGTAATGAAATCGTCCTTCATTAATAGTCGACGAGCTTGACTTTAGTGGCGAATAGAGCACTTGATAGTCTTGGTAATCGAATTTGGCTTTTCGTCTGTTTCCTGAGGATTTGTTCCTTGTCATTATACAAATAGGCAGCAATTCGTGTTTTGACCCGTATGTCTTCGGCCAGGTCTCAATCTATGAATGTTGCCTTGTCCTTACATCATAGGCACTGGTATAGAAAAACTCGGTTTTTTTGTGTCTTGACTATTGAAGTAAAGTAACCAGTCACGAAGACAAGCGATGAACCGGTGTCAGGTAAAAAACAGCGATGGTGAAATCACATGGCAGAGTCCACGCCTCCCCTCTGATGTCATTTCGTGATCACTTTAGTGGCCCTTCCTCTTTCAGGTCGCGCCTAGCAATCATTCCTCAGGACCCATTTCTATTCAGTGGGCCTGTGAGGGAAAATCTCGATCCGGCCGAGATCTATCAGGACGAGGCTCTTTGGGAGGCATTGGAGAAATGTCACATGAAGTTACCCGTGGAACGCCTGGGTGGTTTGGACGCTGATGTGGCGGAGAAAGGCAAGCACTTCTCTGTCGGACAGCGGCAGTTGCTTTGTCTGGCCAGGGCATTGTTGGCAGAGGCCAAGGTATGTTGCGAGTCTTCGAAAAAGGAATTTGCACTCAATTACAGAATTGAATCAGGAATGCCGTGCACGACAAACTTAAATAGAGATTCTGAAAAACCTGGAGGGGTGCACATTTGTGTTTAGTTTTTCAAAAGCTCAAAAACCTTTATTTATAAGAGTGAACGTGACTCAGTATTATTCTGATACTTCCAGATTCTGTGTATGGATGAAGCTACAGCCAGCGTTGACCAGGAGACGGACCAGCTCATCCAGTGGACGATCAAGGCAGCCTTCACCGACAAGAACGTACTGACCATAGCTCATAGGATATTGGAGTATTGGAGAGCAATCGTGTTCTAGTCATGGATAGCGGGAGAGTGGCCGAGTTCGCCGCCCCAGAGATACTGCTTCAGAATCCTGAATCTATATTCTCTGGTTTAGTGAGAAACAGTGGATTATAATCAAGCAAACATGTCAAATGAAATGTTTGTCAAAACAGTGCCATCAAGGGAGGTTACCATTTTGCGAGTGGTCGCGGTTCTAAAGTTTATATTGTGGATTAAACTGACGTTCATGCGCGGAAGGGGACGTCTGGTGCACTGGCATTGACTGGTACAGCTTGCTAGTCATATGACTACCACGTGACCTTGGACGTTGAATGCTTGGTTGTAATGGCGTACATTGTAATGTCTTTTAGAATCTCTCGTTTTCTGTGTCTAGTAATGTACGTAGAGCGAAGGAAAATTATGGTCCTTTCGTAAATGGACTAGACAATGTATTTTCTGTAAATGCATAATACCTCTATGCAAACGTCTAATTTTGTTGTTGTTGATGGATTATTAAAACAGGGTCTATTTTGGAAAGTCGCTGCTTCTTATTTTTATTTTCATGATTGTAGGCATCAATCCAGACTAATGTGGTATCGACGCAATCATCACTGATAGTAATTATTGTTTCATATTTCGCGCTTACCTACACATAAAATGTAGATGATTATTGCAAAGTAGATATTTTTCTTCGATGTCCGTATCGGATTGAATTCCTCTGTAAATGACGCAGAGTCAGTAAGCGAGCAACAGGCAGTAGCGGAGTCAACACTAATGCAGCTAGTTTTCTATTTAGTTTTCGCTTCCGTTCTATTATTCCACCTGAAGCGTCGATAATAATGCAGTGTCCAAGGTAAGCCTGGCGCGAACGCATCTTGGTCAATAAGTCTCGATATCGCTATGTGTGCTCTCTCGGTAGTTCATAATGATAACTTTCATCGTAGCTTTTAACTGGAACAAGTGGCACAGATCAACAATCAGGATTTTTTGTTGCATAATGTGATCCTCAGTTCACAGTTGCATCGTCTCTGACGCCATATTTACCAAATATATATCACGCACCATCTGACAAGAAACGCGGACGAATGTTCAAATCTAAATATCATCCACCTAAAATGCAAGCAAACGAACGGAGAAGACGAAGAAGAAGGACACCTATTAAACGCGGTCGTAGCTCAGCATTGGTAAGGTCCATGGTTTAAACGAGGGTGGAGGAACCTTCTCATACATTCCGCTGCCATGATTGTATGGTGAACCAAAAGGGTAATAACTACACATTTCTTTCCTGTTGAACGGTATTAACTTTCTTTTTCTGAAGCAAATCGTTAAACAGGTATTGCTTACATGTAGGCCATGCCACTAGGATGTCTAACGAAATGTATGGAGAAAACTTCACATCGGCTTCGTTGATCAGCACCATTTCATTTCTGAATGAGTCAAATGATGAGTTTCAGGCGCTACGCGTTGCTCACGGTATTTTCAAGAAGTGGACTCCCCTGATCATTGCCATGTTTGGGTTGTTTGGGAACTCAATCTCGTTGCTCATAACCACCAAGAAAGAGTATAGAAGAATTAGTACATGTGTGTATATGACGGCTCTTGCTGTCCTGGACACCATACACCTGATAAGTCTTGTCGTTTATGTTCTTTTGATACACCACGGCTTGGGAGTGATGATCGAACCAATTGAAGAGATGGCGACGTAAGTACGTCCCTGATTTCACAAAGTGACCATTCAGAAATTCATTTGATCCCCGCATACACTGTAGACGTGCTAAATTGGTCCTCACACCTTTCAAACACAAGCAAGTTCCGTCAAATCGAAAATAAACCAGTTCCCGTGTGGCGTACATATATGTAACGACTTTATAATACGTATGACATATTATGTCCTGGAAAAAGTGAAGCGTTCATACCTACACGTGCACGTCATACGACTCGTCATACTGGAGCGATTTCATTCGGTTTGCCGGACCTCGCTGTTATTTCACCAATCACTTTAGGCCAATGTGTTCTCATGGTTATAGTCAGTTAGATTCCCGCGCTAGTAATCGAACACGCTATAGATCTTCACATCGCTATAACTTGTAGTAAAAATTTGAAATATAATTTTCCGATTTATCACTTTATAATGAGCGGCGAAGATTCTCATGGGTACCCAAGTTGGCTGATTGCCCTCATTAAGTTTTCATGATGCTTTAAATTCTAGAACCGACGGAGAATACGTTGTTGACGGAGAAGGCGAAAGGATCTGTCATCAACTCGAGATTTGCTGTAAATCGCTGAAGACTTGTTTGACCGTCTTATTTCAGAACAGCACTTTACGCAGTATTCGTATCAGGGACTGCCTCAAGGTTTTCACTTGCTGCTATGACTTTAGATCGTGCATGCGCTGTTTTATTTCCACTGAAGGCTAAGAGCATCTGCACAGCATCGCGTGCCAAGAAAATAGTCGTTATTTCAACGATTATCCCGAGTATAGTAGATATCAACATTTTCTTTGGCATCAAAATTCAGTTCTTGGGGACTGAATTCGCCTCTCCTTTTACCGAGTTCAACGAACATCGGTGGCTTGAGGTGGCTGTGGCTGCCTACCACTCGACGGCTAACGGTGTATTGCCATTCACAGTGATTCTAGTATCGAATATCTTAATCTTAATTAGCGTAAAACGTGCAGCTTCTGAGAGGAGGAAAATGGCCAAAGATGAAAAGGAAAACTTAGAAAATGCCCATCTGACGAGAATTCTAGTGTTGGTGTCGCTGGCGTTTGTCGTTCTCTGTTCACCGTATCTGATATTCGAGGTGCTGGTCACAATCCCGGATGTAATGGCAGAGTATGATTACAGCGACATCTATTGGCTCCTTAGAATAGATGTCATCTTCTGGTCTACAGTGGCATTTGCTGAAATGAATCATGCAGTCAATTTTTATTTGTATGTGCTTGGAGGAAAGAAGTACAGAAGTGATGCACGGAATGTTTTGACCGCATGGATGCCCGGATGCATGCGCCTTACGCGATGAAGTATATTGTGATACGAGGAATGTATTGACCATGTGTATGTCTTTGAAGCTGCTAAATTGGCCGATCGAGTGATGCATGGAATGTGTTGGCCAAATGCATGTGCCTTGCACGGTGAGAGAGTGATGCACGTATGTGAAATTTGTGTATTGGCTGTATAGTGTTCTTTTGATAAACAGAGGGAAACGCGAGTGAGTTTACAAATGTATGTAGTGTATGGTTGCAACAAAATCTTTCGTGTCCATTTACCTCTTCTACGACCAGTAGTTTATGAGGCAGAAATTTTACGCTCTTGTGATAAGTAAAGGTGACTTAGGTAATTGAAAGCACTGTCATCACATAACCTCTGCTGCGTATAGAAGTATATCCTACTTTCATAAGGACCCGAAAGATGACGTGCATAAACCTGTCGCATAGAAATTGACTTTGAAACTATCAAACTATAGCTTAATATTTCACGGGTTGCCAGTTCTACGTCCATCCATAGAAAAGAAAATCACATGACTTCGTCCGCCATAGAACCTTGAAAATGACACAAATATATATAGAAACAAGTGGTAAGATTTGAATACGGGACCAAGTACAAATACATTTCTGAGAATAACCAGTCTGGTTACTCTAAGTTTATGTATAGCATTTTGTCCATGTATATATATATATGTAGGCCCATTTTTGGCAACACTAAGTTGAATCCTGCGACTGTATCTGAGATGTCGGTGGGGCGACACGGCGAAATCAGCCCTCGATTATCTAGAATTCCTAGTCAGGAAAAATAGCGAGGAAATTGGAACACGTCAGGACGCGTCATGTAGATGACAGGCGCGGATCTTATAAGGTGCAACAATTTGGCTTCCTTTCATGAACATTCTTTATCGACCAAACGACACAGTGGCAATGACAGTTACAATGCTCATAAATTTGCCATATCTGTAAAATTATCACCAAACCGCGCAGTAGACTGAAACGTCAATATCAGAAAGCGCTAATAAACGCCAATTTTGTGTTCAGAGCTACTTCATTCTCTACCAGCTTCACCATCGGAGCAACGATCCATTCCGGGACTGAAACCATAGGCCGTAGCTTGATATCTACAGTCCGTTACCTTAGAAACCGAATCTGGTGGCCTTGGGAAAATTCTGAAGCTCTCGTTCGGTGTTTCCTTTGCAAGCCGGCAGATGTCTTGCTGTGGATGATCTGGCGGAATTGGTGAAATTTATTCCACTTCTACACAAGCGTTGTGTGCGGCTACATCGGATTGCTACAAATGGAAGTTCTAAAAGGTCCTATGCATACAATGGAAAATAGGTGATTCGTAAAAAGGTAAGGATGGGTGTTGTTGCTGTTGTAGATGTCGTCTGCTCCTTGTTGTTTTTAGTGGTTTGCAGGTTGTGGGCGAGGAATCAAACATGGCTCAGACTACGCTAACGAAAATTGTGTTCATTAAAATGTTGTGTTCAATTTCATTGAAGCAGTCTAATGACAGACGATGGCACTTGACAATGCAGATGCTGGAGTAACGTACATCATGTGAAGGGTTATCTGTTTTAGCTGCCATAGCTGTAAAATGCAAGGACACCGGGTACATATTTTGTGGCCTGGCATATCAAGTAATTTGGCGTCACACATTCCATGCAAAGTTCCCATGGGTAATGACATGTATCATCACTTAAAAATGGAAAGCAAACAAAAAGCACCTAGATGTTCATGTGCTGGTGGCAGGTTGACCAACAGAAGCAGATACAGTCTTAATTAACAAGAACGGTAGACGAAACTACGGCAGTAACTGTATACTCATGTGTCGCAATGTGTATTTCGCAATTGTACAGTGGTGATTTGATTGAAGTTGCTTTGGCTTTTGGACAGAAAGCCAAAAGGTGATATGTGACTTCCCTGTCACAGGAAGCATTCATCAACACAGCTTGCACTTGCAGCGGGATCACAATCTAGACTCGACGACAGAGGCGGCCAACACCCGCGCACAGGTGAGCTCCACCCTCGGGGCTCTCCCACCTTACCCTATAGTATCTAACTGCTATCAGAGAGGAATGCTGAGATATGTGTACCCAGTGGCTGGTTCCTTCAATGAGGATTTTCGTTTGATCAAAAAGCCCAGACGTTACTTTACGGATTGGCGTCAAATTAGATGGTAAAGAGCCCCGGTAGAGGAGCGCACTGGTCTTTATTATACACCAGTCAAGAGCCAATACATACCATATAAAGTACCGGCTATGGCTCAAAGTTCAGTCTCCCTTGCGTTTGAAACAATGCTTTTAGTGAAATGAGAGTAGCACATGTTCAATCGCACTGATGGTTAGAACAATAATGGTTTCAGTGCCATCGTTCGAAGACGGAATCGGGACACCATATTCCACCTTTGCCAAGTTCCGCATCCGAAGCGACCAATATTTCATAGAACCGGACACTCCTACCCTTGACTAATAACCTTTCACCAGTCTCAAAGGAGAACATCAGAGACACGCAGTAGCTGGTTCCGTTGATGGCGACCGAATCAGCGTTATCTGTATCCGAATATGGATTTCAAATGTATATACTTCTTGGAACCGAACACTCCATCCTTGACTAATAGTGTCTTAACTGCTCTCAAACGGGAACGGCTGAGATACGTACAGTAGCTGGTGGTGATTCGTGATCGATCCGAAGCGCTTTCACCATCCTTTGCAGATTGGCGTCCTGTACATGTAGGCTAGGAGAGGACCATACACCATATACGAGCATTGCATTGCTCAGGATCCCTCGTGGTAAAACCATATGCCATGGTAAAGCAGTACCAGCAAGTTTCTGGGAAGCCACGACCTCATCTCGGTCAAGAGACTGGCACTCTATATACTGCACTGCGATACACTGGGCTACTCATCCCAAATGACCGCATTTGCTAACAGCCAAAATATTACAAAGCCTCTTTTGGCTTGATCTGGCCCTGTTGCAGTGTATGAAAAACTACTCGCGGGGCTCTAAGGAACCTACCATAACCAACCACGCCAACTGAATCCATCATATATAACAAGCAAAGCATCGGCATGTATGCTGCTTATTGAGTCAACTTGATGCCGGATCGCCATCAAGTTGTCTCTTGAATTTAATAGTTTATCGATACCATGATACTCATCGGGCCATGTATTTACAGCCTATTCCAACATGTGTCTGCCACGTATGTCCGAATAACATTCGCTCGCCTGTCGCAGTGCAGCATAAGTGTATCTTGAGTACTCTTTGTGGACTCGGGCTTTGAGACAGCCCAGTGGTCGGCAGAAGTTCGACCAAAATTTCCAAATTTTGCATCCTTCAGCCTCGTCCCAAGTCATTGCGCCTCCACTCCTGACGCAAGGTTGAATTGTAGCCTTGACGAACTCATCCAGGCGTTGATCGTAGCCATCGACCACCCAAATATCACGGCGAGATTTCGCAGGGAGGCGCGTGGTCTTACCAGCCTGGGTCTCCTTGTTATACATGCACAATGTACACGACGTACTCCGCACTGACGCACCTCCAAATTTCTCCTTGGGCGAGAGCTATAAGTTGGGTGCCCTAAAGATGGCTCAGGAAGAACTGTTGTTGTTATAGGAAAAGACGACTACTTCTTTCGCTTTGATATTGCGAATAATCCCTTGACAGGTTGAGGACTTACAGGAAGAAGAAATGCATTATGCTTTATTTATATTGCGTCGCATCCGGCACTATTGATGGATAGCATTGGGGGAAAGAGTGACCTGATTAAGTGATGGTTTACCAGAATAGGCAGGAAGAATCATTCGTCTTCAGTTTGAGGGATTAGCTTGTTTTGGTTCGGGCAATGTTCGTTGTTACAATGATGCGACAAATTGGGACATCCGTTTAGGTAATGACCAATCAGAAGCCCTTTAAGCTTAATGGCCCATGTTTTCTGACCCGAACAAGTATGATGAGAGTCGATGATTGGCCAATACCGGATCCTCAGTCAAGTATTGATTAAGAGAGTCCGTGATTGGCCAATACCGGATCGTCAGTCCCATTTTTTCCTCTTGAAGAAAGAGGCGCATTGAGTT
Source organism: Lineus longissimus (assembly GCF_910592395.1). Classification (NCBI taxonomy): domain Eukaryota; kingdom Metazoa; phylum Nemertea; class Pilidiophora; order Heteronemertea; family Lineidae; genus Lineus; species Lineus longissimus. The sequence continues at coordinate 17,989,308 of NC_088308.1, read as the reverse complement.
AAATTGGAGATACAGGCAGGGCTGAAGGGGGGGGGGGGGCGATCATTCTTTCTGTAGCACCTGTTATCCGTTATGTCTCGGTTGGATTTTCGAAGCATTTTCGAGGGATGATTGGGGCGATTCCTACCAAAACGAGAAATCTTTTATCTACGTCTTTACAGACTATGAATAGCGCTAATATATCGGTTAATTAATTTCACCAGGGCGTCCTGACTCAGCCAAAAGTTATAATTCTAAAGAAGACAAAACCCTAACCGCGGTCTGCTTCAATCTATCTTTTTGAAGAAAAAAAGGGAAAATGTAAATGTGGAAAAAATGCGATGTCGTGCCACGTTGATTACAAGCCCACCAATCTGACGCTGGGTGGGCTAATGAGGCCTAACGAGGCTCTCTGATATGCGCGAGAGGAAGAGATTAATTAACCGTGATGCTATCCTTCCACCATTACAATTAATGGGCTTCCCTTGTACAGGTGGAGAGAGGGACAATCAAGATGAGACGAAGAAGTATCCGGAGGTTTTTCAGGCCCAGCTCGGGGCTTACAGGCGGTGATTTCATTGAAGAAATAAAATAAGATTCAATGCCTTTTAATCTAACTCTTACATTTAAAGTTCTGATTCCGTCGCTTTGCCCCGGTACGTTGTTTAAACTGCCATGACAGCAGGTTTCCTATAGACACCAGATTACAGCACCTGGTAGACGGAATTATGCTGACATTTCAATTTCGCGTTACATGCCGGGATAAGCGTTATCGGTAATCATTATAAATCTCCTTATTAATTCTTAACTTGGTCTCAAAGATATTGTCATAAAGTGTGTACTTATAACACATAAACGGCTTTCAGCGAAGTTCATCATAAAAAAGTCATAAGAAGGCGGATAAAGTGTGTTCATCAGTTTCAACACTATCACAATCAGAGGACATGTTCGAAGGATACACGTGTACGCTTGGCGGGTGTGGTTGCAGTCTCTGTGTGTACGCTCAAGTAAATAAGTGAACAGCTGATGTAGAAATCGTCATTTTATACTTTTCAAATCAATTTTTGGGAGTCAGCGGGACTTCCGAAAATAGCTCTCTCTGTACTCCTGTGAAAGGTTAAATGGACCCCCAAGTTAAATACATGTAGTTCGAAAATAATTTAAGTTAAGTTGAAAAGTCTAAATAGTTTAAGCGCAACTCCATTGTGTTGGCATGCAGTGCCGGCAGCACAGGGTATGAAGGCCCAGCTCTAAATTATCGTGCGCATATTTGTATTCTGCATCCGCATACATCTAGGTATTCAGGTATCATTTCTCATAAATAATCTCTAGGGGTGCATATTTCTGTTGGCCGAATTCCCCTACACCCATTATGTAAGTTTTAAGTCTCAAGGTGAAAAACCAGTCCGAAGACCCCCGCTATTGTCTCCAAGATGCATATTTTATTTAGGTAGTCTGGTTTATGAAAACGACCCACGCCGTTCACACTCGATTTCCCCAGCATCCATACGGAATCCCCGAAGACAAATACTACTAGTATCTTGGAGTTAATAGTTGCCAATATGGTTTTGGTTAGTCATGCAAAAGCATCAATCTTAGCTTGTGGTAACGTTGGGGCAAAGGTTTTACATAACAGCTCATATATATATCAGTGGTGAACGAAGACCAAAGTAACGGTATTAATATGACCCAAATCCCTGAATATCTCATGAGCATTTGTCAAGTTTCCAGATAAATTTACCAATGAGCGCACATTTGGGCTTTTTTCCTGTGATCACACGCGTTCCCAGGCTTATGTAGCAGCTTAAAATCCTCTTACGGTAGGCAGACTGCTCGAGGAATCGGTTAGTTGGAATGCCTTCCTTGAATGCACAGACTAAGACTATAATGTAGATTGTTGATCACTTTGGGGAACTGATGCTCCTGCTTGTCACTGTTGCTATTGGTCCTTGTTGTTGATCTTCGCGCGATGTCCCCAGCGACGAGAACAAATCTCAGGCGTAATATTGGAAAACTGAACTGATGTATTCCAGCTACAACGACTATCGCCAAATGAATTGGAGAAGGATGGTTTCTTCACGAATATTTGAACGCCTCGCACAATATAAGCGATCAATGCGAGTGACACGGCGTTCACCACATCAACCAAATAAAGATGGAATGCCAATAATGAGTCGATGATGCTTTTTAATATTACATTAAAGACATTAAACAGTGATCTGTCAGATTTCAGCGCTTGAGTTGGCAAGGATGGCGATATTTTGAATATGAATGTTTCTTTATTACCGTACGCGCTTGCTCAGGCTTCAAATTTTTGTTTCTTTCATATTCTAATTGATTGTTGAAGTTCGTCTTCATCTTTGAAGTAGTTCAGGTTGAAGCATTCCTTACGTTTTATCACCAATGTTCCCCCTCCATGCATTAATGTTGCAGAAAACATCGCTTTTTTCCATTCCATTTCTCGACATAACAGCAGTTTACATGTAAGCTTCGGTAACATTCGGCATTTACTATGTAGTACAAGTTGGGAACTAACTGGTACATTACAATAAATTAATAACAACTACACAAATTGCGAATGTAAAGCTTACTCAACGGGCAATAAGAACTGTTGATGGGCTGAGAATGTGATGGAGGACATTCTGGGAAATAAGTCGCCATCCAAAGTGCTGCTATTCCATTTAAAACGTGATCAATGAGTTTGTGAGGACGGTGCGCAAACCGACAGGAACCACAGCTCCATCGATCAATTACAGGGCGGGGTAAATTTGCCATGCTCGGCTTCGTCCTTGGCTGACAGCACTTCTTGGCTGTCCACGAGAGCGGTAGGTAGTCAGGTTGCATGCCGGATAGTGTGAACACCCCGTCACTCAAGCAATCTCACGAGCTCCGCTGTAGCTACATGAGGCAGTTCGTTGAGACTAAGCAGTTATAGGAAAAGCCGAACATTGGTAAAAATCGTTTTAAGTAAAGCAACTCTTGTCTGATAACATTGGAAGTTTGAATGCCGCTTTTTTTAGCATACGTTTGCTTTAATAGCGGCCACGAAGAATAAATTAATGGCCTATTCTTGCCAAACACCAATCATACCGCGCACCCGAAATGGCCTTCATCGTCGCTTTTTGATTCCAATTTTAGCATAATATCCGCTCCCAGGGGTTGTTAGTGACTGCACACTAGACATGGTAACCTTATAGATTCAGACAAAATGGCTGACGCATCTGAGCCTTCTGGTGTTGGCATGTAGGCTATAAGACTACACGCTGGTGATGGTTGATAGATGGATCTGAACATTCATGTATTCGTCCCCTCTTTCAATTGATGGATGATACATTTCATAATGTCGATGTTTGCGCTCTGCGATTGATTTCTTCACATACATTGGATAACACAGTTGTTTTTAGAGGCTTTGCAATGAGTTAAGAGAGGAGGCTAGAGAACACCGTAGATTTGATATTTAACTTCGAAGGTCGCTTTAGATCGCCGTTGCCATTGTGCAAGTCATTCAACCCCTGAATGATATGTATGCATATTACCGATTGAACGTCCTTTCACACTGTATTATACAAAACACTCGTGATACTCACATCCTTCATGTCATTACTCATGTAATCAATAAATATAATGGTCCGAAACAAAACGTGGCTTGGCACTTGGAAGCATTTGTATAATATCTTCGCAAGACAGCAATGGAATTATGCTTTGTTTTCGGATGGGTATTGATATTTCTGCCATTGTTAAAATTACTGCGCTGTCCTTTATATTCATTCGACAGATATATAGTGAGATACATTATTTGTTGTTTGCGTGTCCGGGCAGCTTGGTAACTATGCTTCCTTCTCTGGTTTTATTTTTAACAAAAGGACGGAAATGCATTTCATGTCGTTAAAATGTTTCGTACAGATATTGGAATAATGACACTATTACGTTTTTGACCGAGTCGATTTGCACTTAATACATCTCGACTGATGTGTTTCCGTTGAGATATTTTGTTTGCTATTTTCGTTCCCTGGTGTAAACACTCAGTTTATACGATCATGTGAAATGTAAGCCATCGAGAATCGGTCATGTCAAAGCGAAGCGTATTTCCCTCTCGGGGAAACTGGAAACACGAAGCAGTTTGAAAGCTTCAGTATTTATAATAAAAGGCCAACGGAGATCACTCGCCCAGATCCACTGCACCTTTGTCCTAATCTTACCACTGGTGATCATCATGGACCACAAACCGTCCGACTCTAGAAAAGTTCACTCTACAAATAGCGGGCATAACAGCCTCAGATCCATCGCACCTTGTTCGCTCTCTCAAAGACCAACACCATACAATCAACTGCCGAAATCTTGATCAAACGCTTACTGCTTTTGGTATTGTTGCAATGACCATAATTAGCTCTTGTTCAGAAGATAATCGAAAGATATCAGACCCAACTGAACTAATTGTGTCTTGGTAAACGAGTTTGGAAGTGGTCCATTATTGTATCAGACAAGGGAGGTAAAGGGTTCTTAGTTTGAATGTACGGAGAGATTATGCCGTTTAAAGCAGTTAGATTTCTAGATACTTGTTACTTCGAGAGTAATATCACTATTTTCTCTTCTCACGAGCATGCATATGTCCAAATCGTTAAACTGGCGATTTTCTTTCTTCAGTCGTTTTAATGGTTAAGGGAACTGATTCTCAATGCGAGTAATGATAGTGACAAACCCAAGATATACTATTGTGCACCATTTGATCTATAGCCGCCTCGGAGTAATCAAAATAGCTTTGTTTTTCGCCAGTTGATATCGGTCTGTAGTTAGCATTTTGATGGTCGGCATATAAATTCAGGGACGTCGGCATGATATCAACCAGCATCACATTTAGCTTAATAGTGTCGAAACACGAGCCCCAATCCCATCCGCGGGTTGCTCCAGTTCCCACCCGACAATGAATAGGCCTAACTCGGCAAGTTTTACTACTTGTCGGTGGCGACAGACGAGAGGGTATTGATAGATTCTGCGTTGACCCGGAAACAACCAGACAAATCAAATTATCGTTATTACAGTCATTAATATAAAATATGTATGGGTGGCTTAATTTGTATTGGATTATGTAACAAATTCTGATTGGACTATCGATCCAGGTTGGCCTATTAGTTTGTCGATTACCGTTAGTTACGAACGTGATTGCATCAGCATTAGTGCCAGCCAATGACAAAACCTGCCTGACCGGCGCCGTTGATATGAACCGCAGCTCCAACTGCCAACCGCATGAGCAGACCGGATGGTCTTCATTAGCATTCACGGGGTCAACAATGGCCAGTCACTACCCTTTCATTATTGGCTTCGTTGTATTTTAGACACACGGGAGGCTGACAGGGGGACTCGTAAAGATTTGGTGAACATCCTACTGACCAGCCGACGAATAACAAGCACACAATGGGTTTCTGTCGTTTGGGAAATTCGCTGATGGAATGCGACACTAACAGCGGTATTTACAATAAAATCCTAGATGAGTATTTTTAGTGCCCTGTCCAGGCCAGGCTTCCTGCGGATGCCAGGCTTACTGCACATAGGGCCTTATGGTGGAGACAAATTTCTAAGCTGGTATATTACGGATGATCGCATAGGAAATTTGCTTATGAACTTCAACTCTTACCTGTATCTCAGAATTTACGAACAAGAGTCCAAATCAGAGTTTATGGATATGTTACAATATATGACGACTTCATGCCTACTTCTCAAAACATACATGTACACATGATGACAGGTAGTGAATGCAATCAATAGCAGTGTATAAGTGATACTGACAGAAACACCCCAAACTCGTGAATGTTTTCTGGAACATCCTCGTATGCGATGCCACGTGGACGCATGTCTTGCTTGTGATTGTATACGCTTGGGAAATCGGGTTATGGAATGTTATTCTCATAGTATGCATCTGAGAACGGGAAAACCTCAGTGTAAATAAGTGAGAGCAGTTCTTCCGATGAAAACCGTGCATATTGCATCAAAGGGCTCAGATAGTGGTTTTCAGGAATCGAATTGGATTTATAAGAGCTTCGGAATTTGGATGGATTTAGTAAGCCTTCTGCCCTCAGCCACTGCACGCACACATACATACCAGCCTGCGTAAACCACGCGCTTCCCTGCGAGATCTCGTGATATTTGGGTGGTCGATCGCTCCGGTCAACAAGCAACAATCCAACCTTGTGTCAGGAATTGACGAAGATCTAAAATGGCTGGGTACGAGGCTGACACACATACGTCACTGATTACTTTCCATGCGGATATGGGTCTGAAGTGAGAAGACTTGGTGAATGGCAAGTCCAGTGGGTGGTTTGTCAACACAACCCTTGATACGGGCCTAAAAAATACTGATATTCACATCTTCGGTGGCAACAGTATTGTTGAACCGATGGGCGTTTCTATGGCGACTTTCATAATCTCCCTGAAGTCTTGCAGCGTTGTATTCAAAGGTGACGAAGAAAGAAGTGTAGAGAAAAAACTATAGCCCACACACTTCCATCTGGAACTGGTTGTAAGATATATGACGAATTTCTCTTCGTAGTAGAGAGAATGCGCAGGTGCACCGTCTCTAAAGTCAATGCAGGCGTTGAGTGACATCTTAGATTTAACCGAAGGGTCAAATATCAAATGTTCAGTCACTTTTATATCTAATTTTGCATAAACTGGGCCCAGTTGTTCAATAAAATTTAGTAGCCATCTTGGTGGTTTGACTTCTATAAACGGAGTTTACTGAAGGAGATGTTTGGTGCGCCTTACTCAAGAATTCCCATAAGGTTGAAGAGCGCTTATTTCATTGAAAGTTGACAAATATACGTGTCTCTCAACTATTGCTCTTAATTGAGTTAGGAAACCACAGGGAAAATGAACGAATTCCTATTTAGAGATGTAATTCAGTTTATAATCCATTAAATCCTCTTTTCTACACCAAACGTAAGGACTTAACCATCCACTGGCAATATAAATAAACGAATTTTCTGAAATTGTTGTTTTGCTTACTGAATACATCACATTTTTTGCCGTAAAATTCAGACATGTTCAACACCAACTTCGAAAAATACACACTGTTTGCCCAGTCGTAATTATTTCTATGTTGATTCAAGAAAAACAATGTGATTGAACGTGTACATGTAGATGTGGAAAAATGCATTACTAGAAGGAAACCGTTGAGTGTGAATATTGAACGCACATGCTTCTAAGCCTGTTGAGTTGACTATAAGGATGATGAATCTCTAACACTACATTTGCATCAGAGTGTCTCATCACTTCATGCTATCGCATCGCGATATCGGATATTACCGGTTTGCGGATATAACCTTCCTTTCAAAGTTCCGGTACGATAAACTTTATCCATTTAACGTTCCGCATTTTTACAATAATCTTCGATGTCGTGAAATTCTTGTCAACGGTGAAGGAAGTCTGTTGAAAGTGAAGCTATTATAGTTTATTTCATTGAAATCTCTTACCAACATTATCCGGTGCCGGCCAATACACTGGTGTTCACTTTGCACATCGCCTAACTGAATTATGCAAAGGCAGCAACGCATCATCCTTTTTCTCGCTACACTGTCGTGTGTGATTTCGAGATGCTTCAGTGATGTATTTTATGACCAAGTGCTTTGTCATGGCAGCAGTGTATGATACACTGCAGGCCATGGTGATAGTAGAGAGGATGCCAAAATGCCAATATTTGTTGTAGTTAACGAGGCATGCATTTACCGTAGAAGGGTAACCAATAGGATGGCATATGTTTCAAGGTTGGATGTAAAAATATAGGCAAATGCAGTTTAGCCCTGTTTTTCACACTTTTTTGAGACCTTGATTTGTCAATCAAATCCCCAAATTTTGATACATGTGCACTACAATGTACGTTCTAAAGTGTACATTGTACAGTGTACAGAGGTCCAAATCCCAGGCAGCAGCATAATATTGGAGAATAGGTGATTTGTCGCGGCGGAATGTAATGTTGAAGAGGAAAAATGGATTGCCTGATTTTTTTGCTTACATGTATTGTCGAATGTGCAGTGATGCATTATATGGTACAATGCTTTGTTATGTGGAGAGATGAAAGCCACAGTAACAGCGGGAATCACATTTGAAAAATGGATTGCCCGATTTTTTTACTTACATGTATTGTCGAATGTGCAGTGATGCATTATATGGTACAATGCTTTGTTATGTGGAGGGATGAAAGCCACAGTAGCAACGGGATTCACATTTGTAAAGGCAAAACTTTTCATCGTTTTTTTCCGTTATCGTCCTATGTGATTTTGGAGAAATTGCAGTGTATTTTTATGGACCAGCTGGCGCTTTGCCATGGCTTTTCATGTCTACTGGTGATCTGAAGTGTACATTTCAATTCCTAAATCCCAAGGCAACAATAATTTACAAATGTGCGCATGTGTAGCTGATAAATATTATATACTGTTCTTCTTTTTATTCGGTAGTCTAGACATAGGGTAAATAGTTCATGTGAAGTACCTGGTATCAAGGATG